>NW_020523328.1:300000-600000 GCF_003368295.1 Carassius auratus
TGTCATTTTTGATCAATTTAATGCATCCTTGCTGAATAAATGTATTAACATCTTTCAAAAATAAATGGTACTGGAGATGCAAATCACAGCTACAACACACAATGTGTGTTTCCAACCATCTCCCACACACTCTATCCTGACAATATGCCAGTACAACACTAAAATCACACTATGAAGTGCAACAAAGTACCCGTGCAACATAATGTATAATGCCATTCAAAACAGAAACACACCAAGTTAACTAATTACACAACAGTAAACCACAACATCACCATCTACACAACAGTACAGACACTCATGTGATGTGACCATTGATAATGCACTGCACACCACATCCGTCACACAGTTAAACCCGGGCTCATTTATTTAAAGAAAGCTTCAGATGTGTGTCTGTCCACAAATCTCGTTGCTAAAGTTCATTATCAACTATAAATAATGAAATGGCATCACAATTGCACCAAGATGCATTAAAGTGAGCATAATTCTGAACATGCATGTTATGGACTATGGAGAGAGAAAAAATGCTTTTCTGCAAAAGCAATTAGCAAATATTGCCTGAGACTAATAACTTAATTAAGATCTGCCTTATTCTGATGGCTGCCAGTAGGAATTGTGAAATATCACAAATGAGATCTTTGAAGCATCTCAATGGTTTTTTCAAGTCAGCAATGTGATGAAGTTTCCTGCATCTCAGATAATTCTCCTGAGGAGTGGGTAAATCACACTCAAAAGAGATCTCAATAATACCTCTGCTCATATCCTACCATTCAAAAATGGTTGGTTGGGGTCTGTAAGTCTCTTATGTTCACGAAGGCTGCATTTATTTGATTACAGATGGTATAAAACAGTAATGTTGAGAAATATTATTACAATTTAAAATAGCGGATTTCTATTTGAATATACTTTTTTTTCTATGATGGCAAAGCTAGATTTTCAGCAGCCATTACTCCAGTCTTCAGTGTCACATGATGCTTCAGAAATCAGTTTAATATATCTGAAACATTTATGACCAGATGCACATATTGCCAAGAATACATTCTTACAAACAATTCTCAGTCCAGTTGAAGCCTAATAAACTCAACACAACAATCCCAATGAAATAAGAACAAAGCCATGGATCAGTCATCTCTTGTTTAATATGCGTTTGCCAGGGCAGATTATACAATATACATTCAAACCATCACGTTAATAATACAAATGAGAGCAAGTAAAAAATACAATATTACTTTAATAATAATAATAATAATAATAATAATAATAATAATAATAATAGTGAAATAAATCACGTGGATAGTAATGCATAATGCACATCCAGCACCAAACAGACAGAATGGCAAACCTAACTGAATTATAACTGCTGCCACCATTTAGAATTAAACAAACTTGTATTTGTAATGACCCGAGCTGACCAGAATTGTTAAATGTTTGAGCTTTGTAGAGTATAGTACAGACAGTATTTTCATAATAATTAATTTGTAAAAAAAAAAATTACTTTGATTCTCGAACTCATTTTTGTTAAGTACAACCGCTGTTAAGTACAACCGCTGTTGTCACTGGAAAAACTTTTACCCTGCACACCCTCAGATTCCAGATTTTCAAATAGATGTATCAGCCAAATATTGTCATATCCTAAGAAACCATACATCAATTAATAAGAAATAAAAAAACATATGACTAGTTTTGTGGTCCAGGGTCCATTTGAATATTTAAATCCAAATACATACATTTTTGAGTCTGAAGGGAAGATTTTTTTTTTTTGAAAGATCAAAAAACAAACATTAAATAAAAATTATTAAATAAACAAAATTAAAGTTACAGTATGACTTCAGAAGTCTAGGAATATTGTGATAATTTATGATAATTTTTCTTTTCATACTTAAAGCCTGACAAACACTCATGTTGCTTGCATGGAAAAAAGCAGCATGAACATTCTACCAAACATCACACTTTATGTTAGACAGAACTCATACCGGTTTGACACTACTCTAGGAAGCGTAAATAATGACAAAAATACAATTTCAACGTGTATTATTCCTTAAAGGGTGATTAGAAGTTAGAAAATGAAAGACAGGAGATTGTGCAAGAGGAAGAGAGAAAGAGCGACACAGAGGGAAACCCTCCGCCAAATGACAACACTCCTGAGGTAGAGGAGGTGAGAGGGGAGGTGATGAGGTGGAAGAATGAAGCAAAGAGGTAGCATGGACAGCCTGATAACAATCAATGCTGAGACACACTGAAAGAGGAAGCAGCCCGTCAGTTAGCAGCTTTCTCTCGCTCTCTGGTATCCATGCGCACAATCAGTCATGTATGCAAAAACACGCAGCCTGTGCGTGGACGTGATGGACGCATCTGCCCAAAACACACACACACTCATCCTACTGAAAGGATAACAACGCATGCATCTAAGAAATGCCCGCTGTCACACACACACAGACATGTCAGTGAGCCTCCCCTGCGTGTGTGAGGAGGTGGAATGACTGAGAGCACTGCACATTGAATTTACAGTGATAATAAAGAAAACCTAACCTTACCTCATTCTCCTAGGATCTGTCTCTGCTTCCCTCTCGCTGGACACAGAGAACACTGTGTTTGATTTCACGCAGCCAGTTTGATTTCACCCCCTTTGACACATTCTACACACATGACTCTCTCTCTCTCTCTCTCTCTCTCTCTCTCTCAGGGAGTGCATTCAAAATAAGGTGGAAGCACACACATGCATGCATGCTAGAAAACAGCTCCCCTCCTCTGGTTCACACACATGCACACACGCCACACGCGCATGCTGAAACACAGCCCCTCTCTCTGTCTCCTCCGCTCTCAGGCAATCAGAGAGAATGTAATGACCGAGGCCACGCCCCCTCTCCCCCTCCCCGCAGGCTTACTATAAATACAGGGATGGATATGAATATGCTGTCTTGTTCTCTTAGACCACCCCTCCTCCCGGTTTACTCCATCTCTCATTCCTAATATTCCCCCTCTCTCCCTCTCTGTGGCCATAAAACTATTCTCTTATGACCTTGCATTGTGCTCGCGCCTCGCGGACGCCCCGCTTTCTCTGCACACACACACACGTTCAGAATTAATATAGCCTACACTCGTGAATTTAAAGTCCTTCCAGATGAGCTATAAAACTGATTCTAATGCCAATACAAAATTAATTAAATTGGTAATAGCAATAGCTGGGTGATAAACAAACAATGGCCGACGCTTCTGTACACACACACACCTGCTGCCACTGTAATGGCCGGTTCACACAGAACGCCTTTTTTTTGGTTCCACTGCGTTGATTTTCTGTGGACCGTGGAACGTTGCACCACGTCGAAGTTCAACTTTTTATAAACGTTCTTTCAATTGCACTCAATTCAACGTTCTTGTTCAAACGCAACACGTTCTGTGCTGAACGGACTGTTGTTATACCACGCGAGCGCGCGCTGCGCTGTCATGTGCTAATGACTTATCTGTCGCATCTCGTATGCAATGCATTTGCATATTTTTGTGCAGCTCATTAGATCCATTTTTGTTATGCATACAATAAAAGCAGGGCAGTAAAAGCTTTCAGACGAGTTTGCATCTCACAGGATATGGTGCCCACAAAACCGCCGATTTACTCGGTCACATCGTGACAGCAGCAGATTCAGATGCTCAAAGGATACCGAGAAGTGTTTGAGTGTTGGTCGTGACTTCTGAATGTGCCAGAATTGTTAAATTAATTTTTTGTTGAAACATAAATGTGCTTGGCTAATGAATTTAGAAGAGGTGGTTCTATTTTTTCACCGTTCTGTAAAAATACTGGTGTAATTTGCATATGCATGAGAACAAATGTAATTTAGTAAATGAGAAGACCTTAATGGCATAGTTTGTCCAAAAATTCTATCATTAATTACTCACCCTGCTGTTGCTGTAAACCAGTATGGCTTGCTTTCTTCTGAAAATACAAAATAAGGTTATTAATTACATTAATTACTGCCTCAATTCAGTGTGGCATTAAGGTGATCAGTTTGTGGCACTGAGGTGGTAAGGAAGCCCAGGTTTCTTTGACAGTGGCCTTCAGCTCATCTGATAGTTTCTCTCTGGGCTTCAGGTCTAGTGAGTTTGCTGGCAGTTAAGCACACCAACACCATGGTCATTTAACCAACTTTTGGTGCTTTTGGCAGTGTGGGCAGGTGCCAAATCCTGCTGGAAAATGAAATCAGCATCTTCAAAAAGCTGGTCAGCAGAAAGAAGCATAAAGTGCTCCAAAATTTATTGGTAAACTGGTGCAGTGACTTTGGTTTTCAAAAAACACAATGGACCAACACCAGCAGATGACATTGCACCCCAAATCATCACAAACTGTGGAAACTTAACATTGGACTTCAAGCAACTTGGGCTATGAGCTTCTCCACCATTCCTCCAAACACTAGGACCTTGGTTTCCAAATGATATACAAAACTTGCTCTCATCTGAAAAAATGACATTGGACCACGGGGCAACAGTCCAGTTCTTCTTCTTCTTAACTCAGGTACGATGCCTCTGACGTTGTCTGTGGTTCAGCAAATTGCTTGACACCTCTGTGTGTGATGGCTCTTGATGTCTTGACCCCAGCCTCAGTTCATTCTTTGTGAAGTTCACTCAAACTCTTGAATCAATTTTGCTTGACAATCATCATAAGGCTACAGTTCTCTCGGTTAGTTGTGCATTTTTTCTTCCACACTTTTTCCTTCCACTCAACTTTCTGTTAACATGCTTGGATACAGCACTCTGTGAACATTCAGCTTCTTTGGCAATGAATGTTTGTGGCTTACCCTCCTTGTGAAGGGTGTCAATGATTTTCTTCTGCACAACTGTCAGATCAGCAGTCTTCCTCATGATTGTGTAGCCTAGTGAACCAAACTGAGAGACCATTTTGAAGGCTCAGGAAACCTTTGCAGGTGTTTGGGTTGATTGGCATGTCACCATATTCTAATTTGTTGAGATTGTGAATAGTTGGGTCTTTGTTAAATGTAAGCAAAAATCATCACAATTAAAAGAACCAAAGACTTAAACTACTTTAGTCTGTGTGCATTGAATTTAATTACCGGTACACAAGTTTCACAATTTGAGTTGAATTACTGCAATAAATTAACTTTTCCACCACACTCTGATTTATTGAGATGTACCTGTAAATGTAGCAATGTAATGGTTTACATTTTGTGGTTAAATATGAATAATTCAATATTTCTGGCCAACTGTACAGTAAGATGCCTATCTTGAGTTTTGTAAGGTGCACAGAGAATTTCAAACCCTTCACCTCCCCCATCTTTCCTGTGCTTGTTTCCTTCCTCTCTCGTGTTAAGCCTGTGTTCTCTCTTTCTCTTACTATAAAATCCTCAGGATGTGACAAATAAAGAGAAATTAAGCCTCTTAAATCCTATAATATAAAACACACACACACACAATATATATTTACATATGAAACCAGACAGAAGCACACACAGCTGAACAAAACATCTACAGCTGCAGTGCCGCCCAATCTCACCACATATAAAAAGAGTGATGATTATTGATCCCTAAAGAGAAATCCAGTGCAGCGGCAGCACTATTAAACAGAGTGCACATATAATAAAACCGTATATGCATCCAGTGAACATAAACTATATGTGTGTAGTTGGTCAGTAAAGACTTACAAAATCATGGATATAAAAGCTGTGATAAGGATTGTTGCACATGCTCCAGTTCCCTTGTGGCAAATGAATGGTCTACGGGAAGCATCACCCCACCCATGAGTGCTTGGAAAGGCGACTCCACTGTGTGGGTGGCTGGGGGGAAGCCATGATGTGACTTGGAAACATTATAGCAGGTTGTCAGATTTGTGCAATACGAGAAGCGATTTATATGGCCCAGCATGTAGCAAACATGTAAGCAGTTTGTTATTGCTGCCTCTGATACCATTGGTTCTACACTTGCTCCTCTTCCTGCATCAAGCCTTACTACCCCGGCCCGTCCTCCCTAAGGACAGTTCAGTTTCCACTTGGTCAGTCAGTCCTCACAGCTTTGACCTACTTCATGTCTATGGCTTCATATGCGTACTCATAGGCTCACACACTCAAAACTGCACATGCAGCGATGCAAACGAATGCTGAGTGGTGATTACAAAGCTGATTTCACCTGCTGTGGTCTGATGAACACATCATCAAAGCTGCTGTTCAGAGATGCTGATGGACTGCAGAATGTAGCAACGACATAAACAGACCACATAGACACGTGTGCATAGATCACAAAGTGGGGTTCAAATCTCTGAAACCACAGTCGATGCTGAGATTCAGAATCAATCATAAAAAGGACGTTTATTTAAAAAATATTAAACCAGAAAAGTTAATAAATGGGAAATATTTTAATTAATGTTTAAGGAAATTGTTGGCATTGAATCAAGTGACTTTTTGAACAGATATTTTGCTTCAACTGAATCTCAAAATGCTCTTTAGATTATTTTCAAATCATGCTAGAGAACACGATGTTCAGGTTTCACACATACCTGTAGAGTTCATGAAATTTGAGTGCTGCTGCCATTAAAGCAAAAGAGGAACAAAGCAAATACTAGGATTATTTTTAGTTCACTACAATACTTAATATAGTTTGTAATAAAAAGTACAGATTGAATGGGAACAAAGCAAACTAGAAACATTTTCAATAAGAGACTGATCTTAAACATTTAGACCCTTTACTTTTATATAGATATATATAACATAGTAAATACTTAGAATAAATAAAATTGTTAAAGGGTAAGTTTGACAATTTGTAATGTTACAGTGTCTGTAGTATATGAACAATTGTTTTCTGTGTAACTTGCACCAAGAAATTCCCATTTTTTGTCGCCTTCAGGGCTTTTGTGAAAACGGATTTTTCTTTAATTGCATTTCTACTGTACAGACAGACAATTTTTATTAAAGCCCATCATGCTAGCGGTGAATTCCTAGATCTGCAACACTGGTGCAACCAATGCCATGAGTTTATGACGGGACTGTCTGTTTGCTAACCAATGGCAGATTAGAAAAACAATTCCGTTAAATATTATTACAATTGAAACAAGTGACTCTGAAATTACACACTGTAACTTTAAAATTATAAAGCTGATAATAAGGGGAAGTCTGGCAGCGCAACTCTGTGGTCATTTTTAAGTACTGCAAGTGTGCTGTGATTAAAACCTTAGCTTTGATACAAGTTTGCGAAAAACCTCCGAAACCGAAGTCTTATATGCGGTCTTCTGTTTACTAGTCAAACCAGCACGCCCAATTTCTCTTGCAAATAACTAACTCTCATAAACAGATCTGATAAATTCGACAAAAAGTATGGCATATTGGATTCTTACTCTTCATAAATAATATAATATATTATGCATTTGCATATGCAAATTATATGGGTTCATATTAACAACAAATTTAATTGTTATGAGGTATAATTATTGCAACATCCCAGGGTATGTCCAAATATGGACATAAAGATACTTCCAAATAATAACATTTCCCCTTAAGTGAATGTAGTCTCACTTTGTTAGTACAATTTTGATTAACAGTTAAGGCATTTTAAACAGCTTTGAACCTCTGTGACACAGGATATCTACAGATAGTACATGCTGTATATGGATGAATCAGGAACGGAGGGTAGGGTGAGGACAAGAGGGAGTTTCTACAGGCAATGGGGGGTTGGGCTAATGATGTAGCTGTGGCCCAGGGGTGAAAAGACACCGCTGTGTAAACTGATGTCAGTGTGGATCACCACTGTGTGTGCGTCTCATCTGCTGAGCCTGTCTCACAGCCTTCTCCAGCTCCCCCTGGGACAACAGCCCGCAGCTCTGCAGGGCAGAGAGCAGCTGGGCCCGAGAGTTACTGATGAACGAGTGGGACAGGAAATAAGGGAGACCACCTCCATTCTTGAGAAAGTAGAGCGGCACTCTGACCATACCTAACACCTGGAGACAGATTGCATAATAAGATTTTGAAAGCACTTTTGCACACACGTGAAATAATAGACAGAGTTTTAACCTCTAAACCATGGTCTGTGGCTGTAGCTACAGCTGCTCTCTCTAGCTCTTTCAGCTCTGGCTCTGCCATCTTCTTGATGTAGAAGTGTGTGATGAGCCGAGGACAGGATGGAGAAAGGCAAGAGGACACGTGATTGTCCACGCCCACAGGCACAGCCACGCCCACTTCCTCGTGGAGCTCTCTGATAAGCCCCGCCTCCAGCGTCTCCTCAGACGGGTTCACCAATCTGATAAAATAAAACACAGCCTTCATGAATAATGCGGGTTCATTTGTAAACAACTTAAAAATTCATTCAAAATTTACGATTTTTTTTTCCTTCTGTTGCATAAAGTGGAACTCACCCCCCTGGGAAACCGAGCAAGCCATCAAAACGCATCTGCATCTAAATGACAGTAATCTGAATTCAGGTTCAGGGCGTTCATTTACATATTATTTTTAACTTCCTGCACCTGTCAGTCACACTCTTCACATAAAGGTAAAAAAATATTCATGTCGCAGTGAATGCACTCTTCCTTACCAGTACTATATGTTTGATTGGGATTTTCCCGAAGAGTTTGGCACTAGAGTCTCCGTACAACATAATGTGACACGCGTGTCTGTGGCCCTCCCGTGTCAACGCATCTTCTCTCGTGATCTGTTCCGCCATTCCTGCACGAGCGATAAACAAACGAATGAACCACAGTTGTATATTTAATAACGCGTAAGGAATGACACAAGGCACTATTGTGTGTGTGTTTCTGTGTTGCTACTACAAGCAATAACATGCCACTATAATAACCTGACGTTCACCATTTCAAAATAATAGTCCATTGCGAATGCACGTTCACACTTTTTTCCATAACTTTATTTATTTATATATATATATATATACTATATATATATATATATATATATATATATATATATATATATATATATATATATATATAACTACCACAATACACCATATAAACTCGATAGTTAACAAAACAAAACTGTGCAAACTCTGTATTTACCACATCTGCCAAATAAAACTATTAAAATTAAAATAAATACAAATCCTGAAACCTATTGAAAGTATATTGAAGTATTTTGGAGAATTGGTAACAATAATTGTTTAACCATAGTGTTTTACCCATGGCATGGCAATTATATTTTGAGGTTGGAAGCAATAATGTTACTTTATGTAGCCATATATAACTAATGAGAACGATAGGCTTAAACACATGTTTATTGTTAATACTTAAAGTCCTATAGTTTATATCAATACTGCATATATTTAAACGTTACGCACATTAATAATTCATTACGCAGTTTCTATTACTTTAACTTTCTATTACTTTTTCTATTACTTAACTTTTCAGACAGCGTCCGTCTGTTGTCCTATAGATGGCAGTAGCAACTAAATTGTGCACCTTAACATGTTAAGATTCACTCAAAAGAAAGAAAGAAAGGAACCGAGAAAGTGTTCCTGTTGAAAGAAGCCAGAGGAGAAAGACAAAGTGGATATAAATACAGTGCTTCCCCTTCTCTTTTATGTCCCTCCAAATCTATGCCACCTGTGCATAGCACTAGAAATAACCTCTTCTATCTAAATGCAGTGTGGCTTCAAAAGCAAAGCCGATTCCTCGGTCATCACTGTTAATTCCTCACGCATGCACCGACTCTAGTTTCATGTTGCCCAATTAGTTTGCAAAGAACCAGTGAAACTGCTATGGCCCTCAAATAACATTGCAAGTGTCAGACATACCATTTTAAAATTACTGTGAGAACCACGACAACAAAAATTACTTTAAACTTACTTTAAAAAACTTTATTTTTATTTCATTTACATTGAAATGCTTGTACATATCCTATATTGTAAATCCTTGTAGTTAAACATAAAATGATTACTGTAGGGTGTTACTGTTCATAGACTAGTATTTGTGTATCCATCCAAGTTTAAAAGTTTTAACCTCAAGAAAGCTTCAGTAATTTATTTCATAAACAAACTACTAAATATCTGAGTGTTGTAGTAGCAGCCCTGAGGGAATGTGCGTCAGACATCTCAAGAGTGTAAGACTACACTGCTTCCATGCCATACAACACTTGACAGGATTCTTCAGCAGCCTTATAGGAGCTTTACAAGTTAAACCCTGATGTTCCTACCGTCTCTCTGACCTTGTGCATTGCAAGGTGATGACTGGAGGAAATATTCTGTTTCACAACCACTCCCTTCTTCTTTTCCAACAAATATCATTTGTCTTCTCAACTCTTGTGCGAGTTGGGCACAGAACACGCTATCATGATGCCCTAAAAAATAATATAGGAAAATATAATAAAGTTTACACATGTAAACATTTTTAAACAACTAAAATATCAGAAAATAGCTGCATTTATTCAGCATTAGTAAGCACTTGTGTAGTACAATGGTAAATAGACTGCAGCAAACACAGCTACAGATTCAATACAAGCTAAAGGATGAACTGTGAAATGCGGTAAATATGGTGCTATTGTGTGTGTGTGTGTGTGTGTGTGTGCACTTTTCAACAGTTGTTGCAGTGTTTGATACGGCTAATGTGGGTTTTCTGAGTCAGCCGTGTGGATGTTTCCATCAATCCCTGGGCCTTTGAATTGTTAAGAGATGTTTCACATAGCAATATCTATGGGAGACTGACTGAATTAACTCATATTCACTTCCCATTCCAATCTGTCAAGCCATTGGTAGGAGACAGTAAATGAATGTAGAGATGTGCAGGTGTACATAAGTGGGGCTGAGAATTTTAATTGCAGGTTATATGTACTATTTAAATAGTAATGATGTTAGTGTAAGACTATACTGGGAACGTTAAGAGACAATGAGACAGATGGAGAGATAAAGTGAGCACATGGTCACATTCATCACAGCTCTTGTTTTGCTCATTTCAATCACTTTAAATGTATATCAGTAATCATTACAGGGATTAAACATGATATTTTGGGGGGCCTTAAATTAAATTAAATTAAATTAGATTAAATTAAATTAAATTATTTTAAATTATATAAAATTATATTAAATTATATTAAATTATATTAAATTATATTAAATTATATTAAATTAAATTGTGGAATTTTCATTAATAAATTTTTATATTATGAATTGAAGAACTTTAATGAAAAAATGTAATTAATCAATTAAATTATTTTAAATTAAATATTTTAATTAATATCAATTTTAATTATTGTTAGTAGATTGAATTGAATTTTGAATTTTGAATTGAAAGATTGAATTTCCACCAGTTAATAATTCATTAGGCTGTTGGTCAAGCAACAAAGCAACTTTGTGCTGATTTGCAGCCACAGGTGTGTGTATATGCATGCTTCACAATGGCTTTAAACACGGTTCATCCAATCACATTTCAGAGCCGAATCTATCCATTTTATACAATGTAACTGAAACTTTGAGCATCCGCAGACTGGAATCAGGAATCTAGGATTGTTGAAGTCAATGTTGACTCAACGCCTTGTTAACTCTGTCCGTCCTCTCTGGGCTTACCGTGTGGCAGGGGATTGCGCCAGAATGGCTGCGCTATTCTAGAGCCTCAGCGCTTTCTAAGTTTAAAAGGTTTATGTGAGCTGCTGGCCATTGTTCTGGTGAAGGCGTCAGGGATTGTTATGGGGGATCTTAGTGGGAAAGATATAGTGCTGTCAAAATCCATCCTAAAATAAGCAGACAGCTGTGGGTGCTCATATCTAGGTTATGTGTTTGAGTGTGTGTGAGACTGATGGCGTAGCAATGGAGAACTAACACAATGCAGACGGGCCGTGTGTCGGAGCCAGATGGGGGAGAATAGCACTGGTTGTCTTCATCCAATGAGCCACTTGCTAAAAGACTGATTAGCTTACATTATTGCTGATTTGTGGGGAAGTGTTGGCTGGTTCTCCTGAGATTAGGACATCTAGGCTCTCCCAAACTCTCCTTTTCTTCATACTCGCTCTCAATCACACACACAGGTGCAGGGGGGTTGCTGAGTGCCAGGGTCTTACGCCACTGTCAGAGGCAGATCAGTGGGAAAAAATGAATGCAGAATCCTGAACTGTGGGGAGTAGAACGCTGCTCAGCTGGGATCTGGTTCACATGTCTGCGCCTGGTGGATAGATCCCACATAGGATTTAGAAGACCAGGAGATACTGTATGTTTTGACTGGCACGAGGAAAACATTTATTAAGAGGCAGTTTATGTGTATTTTTCTTACCCCCATTGGGTGTGGGTATACAGAATGCGACCACCCTCCTCCACCTCTGACCTTTCAGTCTCTGTGTTCGAGTTTTGTGCCACTGGATGAGAGCTGATAATCTGTAACAACTGCTCACCATGTGTCGAACTTCAAACCCTGGTTCCTGGAAGCTTTGTTTAGGTGTGCCAAGTCAGACACTCTTTTATGGCAAATGACGTTGTAATGAATTGGAGAATGTTGGAGAGAAACTATCTATAAGGTAAATCACAGTTTTTAAACACTGAACTGAGGAAATAATCAAACATGTACACCTTAACGTTCCTGTCCCTCTGATGTTTAGAAAGCCGGATTCATTCTAATAAATCAGTTCATCTTAATCACATCCCTGTCCTTTGTAGTGTTGGAAAGTCTGGTCTGAAAGTCTGAAAAACTGGTTCACCTTAAATTTATTTTCTCTGTACTACGTACCATTGTAAAGTCTAATTCGTTCAAATTAATCATTTCATCTTAAACTGTTCTCTCGGTCCTATGTACCATTGGAAATTTTGAGTCATAATGAATCAGTTTATCTTTAACAGTTCTGTCTGTCCTGTGTAGCATTGAAAAGTCATATTCCTTCTATTAAATAGTTTTTTCCAAACAAGTAAAGATTACAAAATTATTTACAGATTCAAATCCTTGTACTATTTTCTATTTATCTAAGTATGAATGATTGTGGGATACATATAAATCGGTCTGAAGCCCACATTGTTTTGGTGCAAGCTTTGATTAAATTATAAATTACATCATTGAATAGTTTTATTTTCCTACAAAAACATATTTCACCCTTAAGTAACTTCTGTATAGTTAGAGCTAATAATAGTTGAAATTGCTGTGTGAAGTAGCCAAATTAATAACATCACCCCTGCCATCAATAAAAACAAACAAAAAAAGATAAATATAATAATTAAAAATAGTAAAAAAATAAATATTACTGTGCACTTATGAAAAATCATAAAGTATGAAATATACCAAACCTAAATGGTGGCATCTGTGTACCCGACAGTATTTATATGGTTGAGATAGTGTGGACGCTCTTTCAGTGCTTGACCACTGGCAGATCACTCTCAGTAATTTCTAAGGGAAACAAAACAGAGCACCGCCTCTTTAACCACAAACCCATGCCAGACAGCTCGGCTATCTCTGCACGGAATGCCGGCTATTGCGAACAGGAGTTGTATTCTCTTCTATTTTCGGACTACATAGTGTGCTCTGGACTCTGCTAGAGGACACTTATCTCAGCTTTACCCCTCAAGGTCGACAGCTTCTGAGGCGCCTATTTGCTGAGGAGGATCTGATTGTATCAGTAACCGAGTATGAACATCATGCATATCTTGTGTGTTATATTGAACATAACACTAGTCTTTCAACAAGTCTGTCAAATAAGGCAAAGACAGATACCCTTCTAACACACACACAGAAATGGACTGCACCAAGTTTCCTAGATAAGAAGTTAAATCCTTATCTCAGAAATTAGTAATAGGAGCCCTTCCATTATAAGCACAGATTTCATCCCTTCCCAATACCATATTTCATCCTGTCATAACAGTTTAAGCCAACTCTTAAAAATCCCTTGATAGTTCTTTGAACTAATTGGCCCATGTTGTATGGTTTGCAGTTTATGTGTACATTTAGCAAGTAATAATTTTATAAGTATAAATATCTATATCTATATCTATCTATATATATATCTATCTATATATATATATATATATATATATATATATATATATATATATATATATATATATATATATATAGATAGATAGATAGATAGATAGATAGATAGATAGATAAACAATTTGATATGCAACTTATATGTATTATGCTACATTGCTATTATGCTACAAAACTGTTTTATAATGCTAATAAAACTACAAATATAAATACATTGCCCTCGTGTTAGGTTCATACTGTTACTTTCTTTACCAGAAGTAAACGCGTCTTTTCTTGCGCGGCAATTTAGCGATAATTTAACTACTGTTGTAACAGAAATATCGTCTGGAAAACGCCGTTGCACAAAATAACCTTCTTCCCCTCGCCAATCTTTTACTGTCCTACAGGGGTCCAAGTCGTAATTAGGGCCTGACCCCTCCAAAGAGATTTGCATTTTTATTGTAATCACTTTTTTTTGCCAATTATAACATCACTTATAGAGATAGAGAGGTCACGTATTTAACCTCTTGACAACAGTGTATAAATCACAACCAACAACAATGTCGTTTTAAAAATAACCCCTTACATTACGGTTCCTCAAACCTGTTTGCCTTTTGTGAACGCGCGGGGTTGGACCGCACGGACGCGCAGCCAATGAGCAGCTGACCCCACACGGACACATGGGGATATCTGACATATCTCTCCAACTCTGACCTTGAGGCAAACAATAAAAGAGGACCGGGCCACTTCTTTCGAGGCCAACCCGTTTAGACATTACTGAGGTTAGTATTCAAATGCACGTGTTTCCACAGCGCTGTTTGGACAGGGCGTCGTGCTTTGCATGCGACGAAACGTGTAATTTGAAGAAGTCTCTCTATATTTTTTTTTTACACAAATAGGCCTACTTACCAAGATTTTGGATTAGAGTTTTTTTTTCTGCACATGCCTATGAAAAACACAACAAAGTGGAGAAACCTTTCTTCTAACAAAGTTTCTACGACGTTACAGGTGTTTGAGCGCAGGTCCGGGACCAGAAGCGTTAATCATGTCCCGCTTTATGGAATTGAGGGATTTTGGAGATGCGGCCACATTTCTGCGTAAAACCAACCTGGAACAACTCGCTGCTCAGTCGCATGCATTTGATGGTACTGTCACACATTATTGGTGCAATATAGAGCCTATCAAAATATTTAAATAATTGATTTTGAAATAATATCCTATTCTGGATGAATGGGTTAGCTACACATTGAAATTAGCATGTATTATGCATGTAAACACCAGAATACTGACAATTCCAAGATATTTTGCAACATCAGCTACATGCAAAGCAATGCAAAATACATCTATATCATATTCTACACAGCCTAAAAACAACAACAACAATAATAGTAATAGTAGTATTTTTAATTGATTTAGCAAGCATAAGAGGAAATTTACCATGGTATGTAATGTTTTTAGTTACCTGACAGTTAATTTCTGAAGAAACATATACTGTACTTCTGTGTGCAGGGAAGAAACGTGTTTGGATTCCAGATGAGAAAGAAGCCTACATTGAGGTGGAGATCAAAGATACAGATGGAGATAAAGTCATGGTGGAGACCAAAGATGGAATGGTCAGTGAAGATAGTTGCTCTTTTTCTTTTCTGTGACAATGCTTATATATATATATATATATATATATATATATATATATATATATATATATATATAAAAGATAATATTCTTAATCACTGTTTGTCTAGATTTAAGAGGAAAATCTTGAATCTTTTTTAACTCATGGCAACTATTTATTCTTATATCTTATTTAAGCAAAAATCTAATCATATATTTTTTCATGCAACAAACAAAGACAAATCTAGGTATCTTTAAAGGTATTTTTACAATAGAAAAAAATATACAGATTTTTTTTTTTTATTGCAGTGTACATCAAAACAATGCTGTGTATTATATCGTATTTAGCAACTCAAAGTGAAGTTCAGCAGACTTAAGTGAGGAAATTTTTTTTTAATTGAAGTAACTATGCTTGATCTAATATGGAAATCAAAAACATATCACAAGGTGTTGATTAAATTCTTTAATCTAATACTGACAGATGTTAACGGTGAAAGAGGAAGACATTCAGCAGATGAATCCCCCGAAGTTTGACATGATTGAAGACATGGCCATGCTTACGCACCTCAACGAGGCCTCTGTTCTTTTCAACCTCAGCCGTCGCTACAGTTTCTGGATGATCTACGTGAGACACCGCATTATCATTTACTGCTAAACAGCTGTCTGTAACTAAAAGAGGTTTAAGAATAACTTGAGACTTTTGGATCATTTCGGGTCTGTCTCAGTCTTAATGCGTGTGCTTCTGTCTGTCCGCAGACATATTCAGGGCTGTTTTGTGTGACAGTTAACCCGTATAAATGGCTTCCCGTCTATTCTCCTGAAGTGGTTGCAGCATATAAGGGAAAGCGTCGGACAGATGTTCCCCCTCACATCTATGCCATAGCAGACAATGCCTACAATGACATGTTAAAAAGTATGTTATGAAACACATTTCACTTTTGATCTCAATTTCCATGTCTTATACCTTTTATGTATTTTGATTCAGAATACTGTAGATCAAAACATAATTGTTCAATTTAATGGCCTTCGTTTTTTAACGCACATTTAAGTGATCTGAGCTGTTTTTTTTCCCCTGTAGATCGTGAAAACCAGTCAATGCTTATCACGTAAGTGACCCTCCATTACCCTAATACATCTCTATTCGACAACTATTAGGTCCAAAAGATCTGAAATCCTTTTTGTTCATTATTTAATCATGAAGCGGTATAAAAAAAATGGGTTTTTATCATTTTGAAAAGTTTTCTTTTTTTCTTCTTTAATCTTCACATCTTGAATTTAATATTGTTTCTTGTATATTTCACATAAATTTTGTCCATGCCTAGTGGAGAATCCGGTGCTGGCAAAACAGTCAACACGAAACGTGTAATTCAGTATTTTGCCATTATAGCTGCTCTTGGCGATGCAGGGGGCAAAAAAGGAGTAAGGGCAGAAACTTCACTTCTGTCTTTTTGTCATCACCCATCCTTTTCCTTTGTTTTTGTTTCCCTTCGAGTTTTATTTTTGCTCCTCTACATCCTGTTTTTGGCGATTTTTAATAATGTCTGAATGTTTATTTATTCCTTTTGGACTGACAGACATCCTTTTAACCGATAAAGAGTGACCCTCAAAGTTTTGATACCCTAGTTTTGTATTCCCGTTCCAGTATGTTTTTATAAACCCTTTTTATACCACTCTTTACATTGCCCTTTTCCCTTTTCGCAATGTCTCTCCTTTTTGTCTCTTGCTTTTAACATTTTAAACTCCTTTTTCATTCTTTGCCTTTTTGAAAAAAAAAAACCCAGACTTCATCTATTTTCCCCTCAATCATGACGGATAATATTTCATTTTCATTTCCATTTGATTGCTCTGTCCTACTCGTAGATATAATTTTGGTGTTGGATTCAAAACTCACAATTTTTCGGTTTCCAACATAAATAGGGTACATTAGAGGATCAGATCATTGAGGCAAACCCAGCTATGGAAGCGTTCGGCAATGCAAAAACCCTGAGGAATGACAACTCATCCCGCTTTGTGAGTGAACATCATAAGAGGAGCACAGCATCTCATTTTCTTTCAGTATTGTTCTCCGTCTCACTTCCATCGCTCTCTTTAACACAGGGCAAATTCATACGAATCCATTTTGGTCCAACAGGGAAACTAGCATCTTCTGACATTGACATCTGTAAGCGGAGCTAAAAAAATATTCCTGTTTTAATAGATTAAATATACCATGTTTCCTTCAAACCCTGTTCTGTTTCACATTCTCTTTCATTTAGACCTTCTGGAGAAATCCAGAGTGATTTTTCAGCAAGCCGGAGAGCGAAGCTACCACATCTACTACCAGATCCTCTCACACAGGAAACCAGAACTCCAAGGTATTCAGAGGAATCCCCTAAAGCATGACTACTATTTAAGCTGAAGTTTATACCAAGTATAGATATCTGCATGCCTGCAATATTACATTCCACAGTGCACTGTGTGACTTAAAAACCAAACTTCTTCCATCTTCCATCACAGACATGCTGCTGGTGTCATCAAATCCCTTTGACTACCACTTCTGCTCGCAGGGAGTTACAACTGTGGACCACCTGGATGATGGAGACGAGCTGCTCGCGACTGATGTAAGTACTGCTTGTAAAGAGATTCTTTGATACTAATTATTCCACATTAAACACTGAATAACCACTCGCCTCTATAGCATGCAATGGACACCCTTGGGTTCACCCCTGAGGAGAAGTATGGCTGTTACAAGATAGTTGGTGCTATCATGCACTTCGGTAACATGAAGTTCAAAGTGCGGCAGAGAGAGGAGCAAGCAGAGGCGGACGGCACTGAAAGTAAGAGCAATCGTAAGCAATGTCAGTGTTTTCGGTTTAGTGTCTTGATTTGGCTAAGCGTTGTATTTTTTTTAACCAGGTGCAGACAAAGCCTCCTATCTCATGGGGATCAGTTCAGCTGACCTCATAAAGGGACTGCTTCACCCCAGAGTGAAAGTGGGCAATGAGTACATTGTCAGAGGACAGACAGTTGAACAGGTCAGTTTGGTCCGAGTAATGAAGAATTGGCTTCGCCTGCTGTGTAATTTCGTCTTGCATTGAGAGTATTTGGGCTTTTGTGTCATAACAGGTGACCTATGCTGTTGGTGCTTTAGCCAAAGCCACATATGACCGCATGTTTAAATGGCTGGTGAGCAGAATCAATAAAACCCTGTACACGGCTCTTCCTCGTCAGTTCTTCATAGGAGTGCTGGACATAGCAGGCTTTGAGATCTTTGAAGTAAGTCAGCTGATTACTGCAATCCAACTGCTTACCACTCTCTGCACGTCACATGTGGATCTTAAAGACAGAAAACTAGATTTTTACCAAATGACAATGTCTTCTACACCACCTTTCAGTGATTCAAAAAAAAATTACTTTTTATAAACTGGTTCTTGCTAGTGACGCAAAAATATGCATTGCAAACAACGTAGTCCAATTAACAGCCAAATGACTTGAGTCAGACCTTGTAATGAATCATTCAAAACACTCATGAACTCACTATTCATTTACCAAATGAATCAACAAGAAGTTATTATTGCAACTGAAGTACATAGTTTGGGCCCTGTTATTAATTTTATCTGTGCAATGTACCAAGTCATAATGTTTCCTGTATAAATTAGAGGAATAGCTAAAAGAAAGTGACTCTTATATAACCAAACCCTATTTATTATTCAGTCCGCACTGTACCTTAAAGTCTTTCTCTTCTTTTTTTCCTGAACAGTTCAACAACTTTGAGCAAATGTGCATCAACTTCACCAATGAGAAACTGCAGCAGTTTTTCAACCATCACATGTTCATCCTAGAGCAGGAGGAGTACAAGACCGAAGGCATAGAGTGGACTTTCATAGACTTCGGATTAGACCTGCAGGCCTGCATTGATCTCATTGAGAAGGTTGACATAGATTTATATATAATCCCGTGAAAGAATGTGTATGTCTGTGTAAGATAATTACACTGAGCTACTCTATCTGTTACACCACTCGTGCATTGTTTGCAGCCAATGGGTATACTGTCTATTCTGGAGGAGGAGTGCATGTTTCCTAAAGCCACAGAGAGCAGCTTCAAAGCTAAACTCTATGATAATCACCTTGGCAAGTCTCCCAACTTCCTGAAACCAAGGCCAGACAAAAAACGCAAATATGAGACTCACTTTGAACTGGTGCACTACGCCGGAGTGGTGAGTGGAAATAACTTCATATTTACACACATATTTCAAGGCTATTTTTACCACTGCATACAACAGTCTTTAGTCTTATAAGCTAAGAGTCTTTATAAGCTACATAACTGGAGCCAGTGGAATTTGTTAAGCAATTTAAAGTATGCATTGCCGCCATAGAATGGCACCATTTAAGTAACAGTGATAGTGTGGACCATGCTGAGGTTAAGTGCCTTGGTCACTGACAAAATGGTGGTAACTCAAAACTTGATCACTATAATTCA
Organism: Carassius auratus; assembly: GCF_003368295.1. NCBI lineage: Eukaryota > Metazoa > Chordata > Actinopteri > Cypriniformes > Cyprinidae > Carassius > Carassius auratus. The sequence continues at coordinate 319,940 of NW_020523328.1, forward strand.
CTTAAAATGTTATATTAATTCACATGCACATGTATGTTGTCAGGTGCCATATAACATCAGTGGATGGCTCGACAAAAACAGAGATCCTCTGAATGAAACAGTGGTGGGAATCTTCCAAAGGACGTCAAACAAGTTAATGGCAACCCTCTTCGAGAACTTCATCAGCTTGGATTCAGGTGCATATTATAACAACCGATATTCAAGAGTTAATTCCAATGGACGTGATTGTACTGAGGTGTTTAACATGTATACTTACAAGTACAGAAGCAAAGCCAGGGAGCAAAGAGAAGAGGAGGAAAGGGGCATCATTTCAAACAGTGTCCCAGCTGCATAAGGTGGGTCAAATGATATCTAAATGCACCAGAAAAGCCACTTTTCACTTCTTGAAATATCTGCAAATGTTCAAACTATATAGATATTGGAAATGTCTTGGGAGAGTGAGCCAGTTAAGACTTGCAGTGATGTTTAGGTAATCTGACCCATGAACATCACTTTAAGTCTGTGCTGGCTCAGCTTTCACCAGCTACAGATTGAAAGATGCAGGTAAGATCTGAGTAGTTAACATCACCGGTGTAGAAACAGTACACTGAGCATGTTGCATTATGGACTGGGTGTTGAATGATCTTTCCTTCTCTATCTTTCTAGGAGAATTTGAACAAGTTGATGACTAATTTGAGAAGCACTCAGCCTCATTTTGTACGATGCATTATCCCCAATGAGACAAAGAACCCAGGTACAAAAAAGTCACAGTACAGAGGATGAATGCATTTGTTGTAGAACAAGATCTCCATAAACCGTTCGTATACACATCAGTCTTCAGTTTTTGTTCTTGTATCTGATAGGGATGATGGAGCCATTTTTGGTTCTGCACCAGCTTCGCTGCAATGGAGTCCTGGAAGGGATCCGCATTTGCAGGAAGGGATTTCCCAACCGCATTCTCTATGCAGATTTCAAACAGCGGTTCGTTTTTTCTTTATGGGTCAAAACTGTAATTACATCAGCACACATGGAACTAGAAAATGCTGGAATGACATGAATAGAATTTAACCCATCTATCTTTGATGCTACCCAAGTCCCTTTAAAGAAAATCTGTTCACTCGGCGGCCATATTTGCAACACCTCCAGGCAGCTATTTTTGGGCATCCAAGACCAAGTCCTATGTAAATGAATGGGGCAATCCTGAAATCTCAAAAACCGCTTGCTGAACTCACAATTTGATGACTTATTTCAAATCAATTTCAATTTCAACGAACTACCCCATAAATGTTGTTTCCTTACAAATTTTCCCATCTAGACCATAAATGTGAGTCTCTGGTTTTTATGAGAATCAGAGCAATGACTTAACACTCAGCCATTGGCTGTTTTATTCAGAAGGTGGAACTATTCCACCATATTGCGCATTGCAGTTTCTCCCATTCAGAAGTAATAGGAGTGAATCTTCTTTATATACAGTATCTATAGTCTTTGATTCTACTACTTTTCAAACTCAACTTGCAGCTCTGTATCTTGTTTACTAGCTTAATGAAAAAATAGGAATTTAAAAGTCAATTCTGATTGGCACTTAACCCTATAATTAAGATGAATAAAGATGAGATTAAACCTTCATGATTTACCAGTTACCGTATCCTGAACCCTTTGGCCATCCCAGAGGACACATATGTGGACAGCAGGAAAGCTGTAGAAAAGTTGCTTGGGTCTCTGGATATCGACCACACGCAGTACAAGTTTGGCCACAGCAAGGTTGATTATTTCGTTCTCTCTCACTCTTTTCCAACTCAGTATTTTCAGTTCTCTTATGAATCTCATCCTAGGCTACACTGACCTGTGAATCTGTGCTCTTCAGGTTTTCTTTAAGGCGGGACTTCTAGGCCAGCTGGAGGACATGAGGGACGAACGTCTGTCTGAGATCCTCACCTTGCTGCAGGCCTTCTGCAGGGGCAAACTCATGCGGATGGAGCGCAGGAGGATGATGAAAGAGAAGTATGTGCCGTTTGGAGGTCCAAATCATGACAATAGTTAGAAAGTGTCTAAATGCAAATAGTTGCTTTTACTCACTTACTAAAGAAAGTGTCAGTTTGCAGCTCTCGCTTACTTGAGCCCGTTATAAGCACTGTGAAAAACTGCTGAGAGTGTGCACAGGCCTGTGAGCCTGCAAATCTATGGGAGGAATGTCCAAAGTGCATGCAGACTATGTCGTGGCGTGTGTCCGGCGTGTGTCTGTATGTTTTGTACGTGTGTGAGCGGTCGCTACAGAAAAAGCCAGTTAAACCCCCTCCACCCCAAATGGCATTTACAAAAGCAGGTGTGGAGGTAGGTCATGTATCCCGCAAACACTGCACATACCAGTTGTTCATGGTTTCTTAGCAGAGTCACACCTCCTGTCTTTTTTATAAATAACCCTCTTTTGTCCAGAAAGGATATGTCTGGAAGCAGGCTGAAAATGGCTGAAATGCCATCCCAGGTGACAGGGTATTAATGGGTTCAGCTTTAGATAATCAACAACTTCTACCTGACCTTTGACTGTCCCTGATTGTGTCGCCGCTTCAGCAATGCGGAATTGATTTACTCTTTAGGCATGTTCAGTATCACGGTGGGATTACTGATATAGAACACACGAAACAATGGCGTGTGGCAGCCTGGCCCTATTTGGTGCTAGACATACTGAGCTAATTTAGAACAACAAGGGGCGGGGAGTGTGAGGTGCAGGCTACAAAATACACGGGGCTTCTTTTATTCTAGGACAAAAGAGCAAAGTTTGAAAGAGTTTAGAGAAAGTACAAAAGGCTTTATCTTGATACTCCTCAATTAGGCTTGTAATAATATCTTTTGTTGAAATGTACAATGTATTCATCTGATGTTCTATGTGATACTTCCTAGATCTCTGTTAATACAAGCACCAGGGTCAATGACATGATTCACATTTTGTTCTAGATCTATTCATTTAAAACTGTTTTGTGACTTTAATACACTGCTTCTATGATGCATATTTGAAGAAATGAAATTCATTTTGATATTTGATGATAAGTCGAAATATAAGAGCATTACAACTGTCTTGATGTCAGAAGGAAAAAAAAATGAATAATAAAAATTAATTTTAAAATGATGAGAATTTTATTAAAAAAATATATATTTTTTTAACTTTTTTGCAAAACAATGATTAAAATACACTCCATGCACTTAGATGTAAAGAAAATGCTATTATATTATAAGGTGGTTCCACCACAAGATATTTTTAAGAGTTTCTTGGTTGGTTTTGAAACCAACATTTGTAATTAATCCACCGTCTCATTATCTTCTCTCAGGGAAGCTCTGATGGTCATTCAGTGGAACATCCGTGCTTTTCATGCCGTCAAGAACTGGCCGTGGATGTGTCTGTTCTTCAAGATCAAACCCCTGCTGAGGAGCGCAGCTACAGAGAAGGAGCTGGCGACACTGAAGGAGGAGTTCCAGAAGCTAAAAGAGACTCTCGAGAGGTCTGAGGTGAAGAGGAAGGAGTTTGAGGAGAGACAGGTCTCCTTGGTGCAAGAGAAAAATGACCTCTCCCTACAGCTTCAAGCGGTTAGTGTCAGAGTTGATTCACAGCACTGCAACAAGTTACAAATCAGAATCACATAGTTTCTAACATGATGATGTCTTTGTGATCATATCTTGATGCATCATGCATTCTGACCCTAGGAGCAGGATAACCTGGCCGATGCTGAGGACCGCTGTAACCTGCTAATCAAGTCTAAGATCCAGATGGAGGGGAAAATCAAGGAGCTGATGGAGAGGCTTGAAGACGAAGAGGAGGTTAATGCCACCATTTTGGCCAAGAAACGCAAACTTGAGGATGAGTGTATTGAACTGAAGAAAGACCTGGATGACCTAGAGATTACTTTGGCCAAGGTAGAGAAGGAAAAACATGCCACTGAGAACAAGGTAACTGACACGCTCAAGGATGGCGAAATGTAGTCTGCATTTGATGCTTTAATGAACTGTTTAAAACAAGAACCTTCTTTTTACTTATCTAAGGTGAAAAACTTGTTGGAGGAAATGGCTGTACTGGATGAAACCATCCTCAGGCTGACAAAAGAGAAGAAAGCACTGCAGGATGCTCATCAGCAGGCTCTGGAAGACCTGCAGAATGAGGAAAACAAAGTGAACATGCTGTCCAAGGCCAAGATCAAACTTGAGCAGCAGGTGGATGATGTGAGTATGAAGTGGTCTCAGTTAAACCCTACGAGACAGACTTAAAATAAGCCTGTGTTTTACTCACCCTCGAGCCATCCTAGGTGTATATTACTTTCTGCTTTCAGACAAATCTAATCCAATCTAATATAAAAAATTGTCCTGGCTTTTCCAAGCGTCATTATTGCAGTGCAGTGGTTCCCAAACCTGTCCTGGAGTACCCCCAACACTGCACATTTTCTTTGTCTCCCTAATTAAACACATCTGATTCAACCCTGCAGTGTTGGGGGTACTCCAGGACAGGTTTGGGAACCACTGTTGCAGTGGGTGGGGTTTTCTCTTTAACAGTCCAATAATAAATATGCGCATCCATAATAAAACGTGCCTCACATGGCTCCAGGACATGAATACAGGCCCCCTGTAAGCCATTCCATGCATTTTTGTAAGAACAATATCCATGTTTCAAACGTAATAAACAGAAGAAAGTCATATACACCTAGGATGGCTTGAGGGTGAGTAAAACACAGGTTTATTTTCATTTTTGGGTGAACTAACCCTTTAAGAGTCCATAACAATCAGTAACTCCCTTATCACAGGGCAGATTTACAATTGCAAATGAAATGCTTATTAGATTAGACACAACTCAATGTTTATTATTATTTTCCCAACTGCAACAGTTAGAGGGATCTTTGGAGCAAGAGAAGAAAGTGCGGATGGATCTGGAGCGAGTGAAGCGGAAGCTTGAGGGAGATCTAAAGATTTCCATCGAGTCCTCCATGGATTTAGAGAACAGCAAACAGCAGCTAGAGGAAAGACTGAAGAAGTGAGATTTTACAGACATTATGCAGTCTTAATGTTGCAAATGGAAGCACTGTGCTGTGCTGTTTGATCAAATGAGCTCTAATGAAGTCTGTATATGGTCTTTTCTGAAGGAAAGACCTTGAAATGGTTCACATAGGTGCAAAGATTGAAGAGGAGCAAGCCTTGGTTATGCAACTGCAGAAAAAAATTAAAGAATTACAGGTAATTATCTGGCTAATGACCAAAAATCACGCATTTGCATACTGAGTTATTACTATAAAAGTATTGTGGTAAACTCTTTACAGACACGAATAGAAGAGCTTGAGGAGGAACTTGAGGCTGAAAGAGCAGCTCGATTAAAGTCGGACAAGCAGCGTGCTGATGTATCAAGAGAACTGGAGGAGTTAAGTGAACGTCTGGAGGAAGCAGGGGGTGCTACCGCTGCCCAGATCGAGATGAACAAGAAGCGGGAGGCGGACTTCTTAAAAATGCGGAGAGATCTGGAAGAAGCCTCACTGCATCACGAAACTACTATGGCCATGTTGAGGAGAAAGCACGCGGACACTGTGGCTGAGTTAGGGGAGCAGCTGGACAACCTACAGAGGGTCAAGCAGAAGCTGGAGAAGGAAAAGGCAGAAATCAGAATGGAGTCTGAAGATCTGGCATCTAACCTTGAACATCTCTCCAGAGCCAAAGTGAGACATCTCAATGTGCTTTACCTGGTTTCTGAGACAGACTCGTAATGCCACTGTCTTATCATCCATGAACCTCATGTTAAAAACATGAACTGGGTTGTTATATGCCAAATGAGAGAGTTAACAGAAAGACTGTTGTTTGCAGGCCACCACAGAGAAAATGTGCAGGATGTATGAAGACCAGCTGAATGAGTCTAAAACCAAGGTGGAGGAACTCCAGAGACAGCTGATGGATGTCACCTCTCAAAAAGCACGGGCCCAGACAGAGAGCGGTCAGTGCCCTGCACTGTCAAAGAGAATAAAGATCAGGAGCTAGAAATATATAGAATCTCCAATAGAAAATAAGATAAACTTTTTTTTATAGAAACAAGTGGCAAAACTGAGTTCAAATAATGTAAGAAAAAAAATCCACTGGCACTTGCTAAAGACTTTGTGTTCTCTTTTTGGTCTTGTGTTAACAGCTGAGGTCAGTCGCAGACTGGAAGAGAGAGAGGGTTTGGTTATGCAACTGCAGCGGACAAAGAGTGCTCTCAGCCAGAGCATGGAAGAGCTGAAGAAACAGCTAGAAGAGGAATGCAAAGTGAGACAGACTTTTACTACACTGGATGCACTTGTGCACGTTTCTAACTGAAATTATTTCATGTTTGCTGAGGAAAGACAGGAAACATAACAATATTGTGACGGACAAAAAAAGCATTGGGGAAAAAGCCTTTAGAAGTTGATGTATTTTTGTACACTACTGATGAAATGTTTGGGATCTGCAAGATGGAGGGTAAGAAATGAATACTTTGATTCTAATAGGACAGACTAAACTGATTAAAAGTGACACTAAAGACTGATTTCTGAAGCATCATTACCTAAATTATGGATGCAGAAAATTCAGTTTTAGCATTTAAGGAATAATTATAGTAACAATTTAAAATATATTTTTGATTGTAATATTATTTTAAAATATTACTGTATTATTGTATCTTTGATCAAATAAATGCAGCTTTAGTGAGCATAAGAGACTTAAGGATTATTACAAATCTTGCTGACCCCAAACTTTTAAACAATAGTGTTTATATATTCAGTATATTCATCTCAAGTGTATCATATTTCAAATCATACTGGGTTTGTGTTTATGTACCAGGCAAAGAGCAGTTTAGCTCATGCGGTACAGTCATCCAGGCATGATTGTGAGCTTCTGAGAGAGCAGTTTGAGGAGGAGCAGGAGGCCAAATCTGAGCTGCAGCGTGCTCTGTCTAAAGCCAACGCCGAGATCGCACAGTGGAGGACAAAGTATGAGACTGATGCCATTCAGAGGACAGATGAACTAGAGGACGCCAAGTAAGAGATCACTGTGCTCTCAGTCGGTGGAGCTTTGTGTCAGTGAATTGCTGATTTATTTCATAAAACCGATTTGTCTTGCTTCAGGAAGAAGCTGGTTGCAAGGCTCCAAAGTTCTGAGGAGGCAGTGGAAGCCTCCAATGCCAAATGTGCCTCGCTGGAGAAGACCAAGCACCGCCTGCAGACTGAGATCGAGGACTTGATGGTTGATTTGGAACGCTCTAATGCTGTGGCCGTTGCATTGGACAAAAAGCAGCGCAATTTTGATAAGGTCAGGATGACCTGATTTAACCAGGCATTGTTCATATCTATTTTCTACTAACACATATTCTTATTACTATGTCCAGGTCCTGTGTGAATGGAGGCAGAAGTTTGAGGAGACCCAGGCTGAGCTGGAAAGCACTCAGAAAGAGTCCCGTAGTCTGAGCACAGAGCTCTTCAAGCTCAAAAACTCCTATGAAGAAGCCCTAGACCAGCTGGAGACAATCAAACGGGAGAACAAGAACCTGCAGGGTACAAAGACTGTTCATATACTCCAGTAAAGGGCGTATCTGTGAAATACAAAGATTCGATTTTGGACAAGAATGATTTTCAAAATGAGCCCAACCAGTATGTTTGTTTTGCAGAGGAAATTATTGACTTGACTGATCAGATTAGTCATGGCAACAAGACCATCCATGAGCTTGAACAGATGAAGAAGGTGCTGGACCACGAGAAGAGCGGCATCCAAGCAGCACTGGAGGAGGCAGAGGTGATGAATATGAGCTGAAATACCAGTCGATGCTCACCTGCGGACATTAAGAATTATATACTTTGCTAAAAAGCTAATGTGCATCTAATTCTGATTTAGGGCACACTGGAGCATGAAGAAAGCAAGACCATACGCATCCAGCTGGAGCTCAGCCAGACTAGAACTGAAGTTGAAAAGAAACTTGCAGAGAAAGATGAAGAGATTGACAATCTCCGGTAAGGGAAAAAGACAAGAAAACATACTATTAGAATTCCAGCATATAATTAAGTCACATGAAACTATTTATCAATGCAGTCGAAACCATCAGCGGACTCTGGACACCATGCAGACCACACTGGATGCAGAGATCAGGGCACGTAATGAAGCTGTCAGGGTCAAGAAAAAGATGGAGGGAGACATGAATGAGATGGAGATCCATCTGAACCATGCAAACAGACAAGCTGTGGAGTCTCAGAAAATGGTGCGCAACCTACAGCTTCAAATCAAGGTGAGACAGAAGGACTGGTTGCATCAATATGCAGGTTAAAAAGATCATCAGCTATATGGAAGAACTCAACCTTAAACTGACACTGGAGATAATCTTTAGGGATGCATAATATAGTGGTTTTTGCAATAATCATTATCCATTGATATTGAATATTTCATTGTCCATGCTCATTTCATTGAATTTTACATTTTAAACATACACTTAATATGAAAACAATTACCAGCTTATCTGTATCTACCAATATCTTAATATCAATTCATGCCTATTGATTTGCTTCACTCACAATGAAATCGTTATAGAAATAATAATTTCAATTAAGCATGTTAGTGCTCTTTTATCGAGTGCAATTGGTTTGTCTTCTCAGGACCTGCAGTTAGAGTTAGATGAGTCTATACATCAGTGTGAGGACCTGAAGGAGCAGATGACGCTCACAGAAAGAAGAAACACCCTGCTAACAGCAGAGTTGGAGGAGCTGCGTGGAGTGGTGGAGCAAACCGACCGCATGCGTAGAGTCGCTGAGCACGAGCTTCTGGAGTCCACTGAGAGAGTGAACCTGCTGCACGCTCAGGCAAGTCTCAATCAGTTTAACTCACGTTTATTTCTACAGCGCTTTTCACAATACAAAAACGTTTTTAGTAGTAGCTAATCAGTGGTGACTATCATTAATCATTAATGCTATAATTAAACATGCCAATCTCACCTGTCAATCCACTGACCTCTACAGAACACGGTAGTGTTGAACCACAAGAAGAAGTTAGAGAGTGACCTGTCCTCTCTGTCTGGCGAGGTGGACGATGCTCTGCAGGAGTGTCGTAATGCTGAAGAGAAGGCGAAGAAGGCCATAACTGATGTGAGATCCTACTGGAACAACAATAGTGTGCATTAGTGCCTGCCCACTTTTTCATCTGCGTTGGTTCCAGAAGAATTTTTGCTCGTTTGATAGTACAGCATTTAACTGAATTTCCCCCTCATTAGGCAGCCATGATGGCAGAGGAACTGAAGAAGGAACAGGACACCAGCAGCCACCTGGAGAGGATGAAGAGGAACATGGAGCAGACGGTTAAAGACCTGCAGATTCGTCTGGATGAGGCCGAGCAGACTGCGCTGAAGGGGGGAAAGAAACAGATTCAGAAACTGGAAATTCGGGTAAGCAGATAAACATCTATTCCAGCTTTGGTGAGAGCATGTATATAACACTCTTTACGGATTAACCTGCATCTGTGGGAACATTTCCATCCTCAGGTGCGAGAGCTAGAAGGAGAGCTGGAGTGCGAGCAGAAGAAGAGCGGAGAATTTCAAAAAGGACTACGAAAATATGAGAGGAGGATTAAAGAGCTCACTTACCAGGTATTAACTCGCAGGACACACGTGAAACAGCGTGAAAAACTGTGTGTGTCATCTTCAGTGCGTTTAAAAGACTGTTCTGTCTGTAGACAGAGGAGGACAGGAAAACTCTCCTGAGGATGCAAGACCTGATTGACAAACTACAGGCAAAAGTAAAGAGCTTTAAGAGACAAGCCGAGGATGCAGTACGTACCTCCTGTTCATTTACGCTGTCAACTTTGTGAATTCAGTCAATGGGACAAAATGGTGTTTGAAAAAAATATATCATGTGACCTGTTAAACATTATGGCACTGTCCACTTTAAAGGCACACAGATTTCAGAGATCTGTATTTTACTTTTGTATGGCAGGAGGAGCAGGCCAACTGCAATATGTGTCGATTCAAGAAGATCCAGCATGAGCTGGATGAAGCCGAGGAGAGGGCAGATATAGCCGAAACTCAGGTCAACAAGCTGCGTGTGCGCACCCAAAAGACTCACGTCGTCAAGGTAACACACACTCATACTTAAACAGATCGATCACCCAAAAATGAGATTTCTGTCATCATTTACCTTTTTTATTTTTTCATCCATACAATACATTTTTATAGGGGTCCAAAAACAACAATGGACACCATTGACCCATTTTCATTATTTTGAGGAAAAGGAGAAAGAGAGAGAACACGAAGACATTTCAAAATATGCTCTTTTTTTATTCCACAGAAAATGGAACAATGAAAATAAAAATGACAGAGTGTTCATTCTTGGGTGAACTCACTCTTTAGGTGTGAATAAACTGAAATAATAAAAGTATAATAATAAAAACATACTTTTTTGTTCACAGATCGTGGAGTGAAGACTGACTTAAGCCAGATGACTTTTAAGAGTCATATATCGTGTGACAAGTACCTTTCCTTTCATTATGGTTTTGGAAATGTTTAATGCTTACTGAAGGTCAACGCAAACTGATTTTTCTTGTTGTTATTGAAGCCTTCAAAGATAAAATGCTGATTTTAAATGTCAAATAGTAATCTTGAAAAGTTTTTTTAAACGTTTGTTCATGTCTTTCCTGGAACGGTCTCAGACTTCGCAATGTTTTGGAAAATCACAGTGTCATTACAGCTGAAGAGCAGCACGAGGAAACAGCTTTTTGAAACTGGACTGAGTTTAAGGACCCACAGGGTATTTAAAAAGCTATTTGGACATGATAAATGAATGCCTAAACGGAAATGTTTGCTTGATCATGTCAAGTTGCACAGAAATCAATTTGAAATAAAAATGCTAATGGGTTTTTTTTTCTGGTCCAGCACAGCCTGTCACCAAATAATGTACCAAACCTGCGCTTTAGTTTTAACAGTGGGTTAATTGATCACTTTTGTGTTCCTTCCAGGGATGAAAACTCATGAATGGTCAGAGTCACAGTCAGTCAACTAGATTTTTACATTTTTGATTATGATGATTTCAAATTAAGTAAATGTAAATTATTTAAAATGTAATATTATCTGGCTGCTACAAAAAGAGTTAATCTTACTATGGTTCTGCTGGTCTCTCCTTTACCAGTTTACACACTGTTGTATCAGCAGGAAACTGACAAAAGACCAATTAGATACAATGTAATTAGAATTTAACATAAAGAGATAAAACCCCCCAAATTTAAATTCTGTCATTACTTACTCACCCTCTTCTCGTGCCAAACCTGCAAAACATTTATAAGACAAATTTAGATATTTCTGATGAAATCCGAGAGCTTTCTGACCCTGCATAGAAAGCAGTGGAACAGACATGTTCCAGAAAGGCCCAGAAAAACTTGTTGAATAATGTAATTTTTTGGTTTTCTTTTAGCACAAAAAATATTCTTATAGCTTCATAAAATTCAGGTTGAAGCACAGATGTTAAATTAACTATTTTAATGATCTCCTTACTACCTTTCTGGGCATTGAAGAAAAGAACAAAAAGAACAAAAAAGATCATTCCATCCAGAGTCTCTGAGCAATGCCAACTTTACTCAAGTTCCCTGGTCAGACTGAAGAGAAAAAAAAAAAAAAAAACCAATGGAAGGGGCTATTGTTTTTGCTTTATGGAGAAAGTACAATTACATAATTTTATTTTATCAGTACAGAAAACAAAAATGATACATTTCACTTAAAAATAAAGTAAACCTGGAAAACTTAATGTATTTTAATTTATCACTCTTTTACAAAAATATTAGTTAAAATCTTAAACCTGGCTCTATATCCCTACGTTTCCATAAACTGATTTTAACAGATGAATTAGTACCCATACTCACAGAAACATGCTTGTGATAAAACAAGATCTTTATTTTCTTCTGTTGATTTTGTATTTAAGTTTGTGGCTGAAATTTTAAATTTTAGGTCGAGTGAGAACTACGTACATAATAATATAAATATACAGGCAGTATGTAAACTAAGCTAATCACCAATATTAGACATTAGAATGCCCCTGAATTAAATAGTCTTTTTTTGCAGTAAGGAACAGAGGGCAGTGAGGCTCTTCCGGACTACTTCCAGGAGTTTGCCATGTCTGAATGCGTAACTTGACAAGCCAACCTACAGGAGGCGAGAGAATTCAGCACTAGAAAACAAGGCAGCTGTAACTCTACCAACTAAAAAAACATCCAGACCCTAGTGCCACTGCAAACACAAACACACCAACAGTGGCATTACATATTCCCACGCACATTCACTTCACATTTAATACTTTGAGCCAACATACATTCATGCTATCGAACACGAGCAGATCAATACCCTCAGCACCAAGAATACCCAGACACACACACACACACACACACACACACCCATTCTGTAATGCATCTGAATGGACTAGGTCTTATAAACTTGATGCCATGATGTAATTCTGATGTAAAGAGAGTCCTCTCAGTCTCTATAGTCACAGCTCCAGGAAGTCTCTGTCCAGGTCCCTGTAGGCTTCATCGATGTAGGAGGCAATAGCACAGCGTGAGCTTCTTCCAGAGGCCAGAAGCACTGAGACCGTCTCCTTCCAGTAGGTGAAGGGAATACAAGAGCTCTGTTTTTGGGAAGAGATAGAAAAGTTTATGGCTTTAGAGCTCACAACCATGAGAGGATATCAGTGTTTGGTCAATGGAGCCGAGCTCACGTTCTCCAGGCAGGTGCTGTCCTTGTCCTTGTTGAGGTAGTGGTGCTGCCAGAAGCGCAGCAGGTTGTGGAAGTTGTTGAGCAGGCAGCCGGGGTATTTCTCAGCATATTCCTTCTCTCGCAGAGCGCTCAGATAGAGAGGCAACTTATCCCGCCTCCGCGCCAGCATCAGAACCACCAGACTGGTGTTCAGGCAGCTCACGTTCTCCTGTGAAGGATCAAAATCATGCCAATCGGTTTTAAGGGTCAATAGTATAGAATAAAACAAAAAAACAGTAACACTTTATTTTATGGTGTCATTGTTGTTGCACCACTCTTGCTTCTGCTCATGTGTCAGCGATTACCCTTCCCTGTGTCAGTACTGGCACTCATGCTGTAGGATGCCGAACCCCGACACACAAGAAAAAAAAAATATCGTGTAACTTGCCTGAGTGAGGGTTTGGACATTGACGATGCTTGTCAGTCTGAAAAGGAAGGACAACCTGTTTTCCACTTGAGCCATGTAGGACAAGAGGCGACACTCTGAAAACACTTCAACCACTGAGAAAGAGACAAAGAAACACATCTTTAACACTCTGTAACACTCGCATCCATCTCTCAATGAACTGTTCGGGCATTTGGGTCAAACCTTTGACATCATTGGTCTGGCTCTCAAAGCGGTCCAGAGACAGGACGATACATCGCACCAGCATGTTGGAGTCTACCAGAGAGCTGTTGATCTGAGTCAGGAACATCTGAAACTGAGGCGTGAAAGGGAGAAAGACAGATTTGAGTTACTGGATCATTTCAGTGTGTCTGCTATTAAAAAAAAATTAGTAATAAATCACAAAGGGTCCGACTGTAAACCCACCTTCTCGTCTGTGTTGACATATTTGTTAAATCTTTTGAAGGCATCAATGTTGAACTTCATAAGCTCACCAAGTAGGTCAAAGTAGCTCTGAAGGACATCATGTGATTTGCAGCCGCTGTCGATGATGCAATATAAAATATGCTGAAAAAAGAGAATTATGCGATGACTTAATAGTTCCATAACTGTACACTACCTGGTTAAGATTTTGAAAGTTATTGAAAGGGTTATCTTATACTCACCAAGACTGCATTTATTTGATTACAAACACAGTAATATTTCAAAAACTAGTACAGAAAAAGGTAATTTATTCCTGCAATTAATTTTCAGCAGCCGTTTAGTAATCAGTGTCACATGATCCTTCAGTAATCAGTCTAAAATGCGGATTTGCAGCTCGAGAAACATTTTTTATTATTAGCAAAACAGCTTTGCTGCTTCACATTTTTGTGGAAACTGATTAAATTTTTTTCTGGATTCTTAGAAAAAAAAAACAGCATTAATTAGAAATAAGAGTTTTGTAACCTTCAATTTCACTTTTAAACAATTAATGTATCCTTGCTAAATGAATTTCTTTCAAGCCGTGTATGTTCACACAGGCAATGTAATGCATTACGCACATATTTTGCTCACCTCTAACAGGCCTCTTCTGAGAAGGAACACTTGATCAGCATATGATGGCGTTCCTCTCAGAAAACTCTCCACGGCTCTTGCCTGCCAGAACCTGAAGCGAAACATGGAGAAATGTCAATCTCAAGACACAAGATATCCATTAAGTGTAAGAAAACATTACAAAATCTAACTAAAGATTTCACCTGAATGAAGAATCAATTGGCTCTTTCTTCATGACTGAGATTAACCGTGTAAGAAGACCCTTTTTACCATCGCAGACAAGGTTCCTATAAACAAATTGAACAATTAATATAAACCAATTAATAAGCAGTTCGGAACTTAAGTAATATGATATGAAAAGCATCCCCATGCCTGTCTGTGTTATTCAGTGCTTCCATTTCAAAGACGTTTGCATTCAGGTAGATGTCACTCAGTTCATTCAGTTCCTGTCCACTCAGAAGAAGGTATTTATTCCTGTGAACAATAAAAAAAAGTTTCCTATCAGACCAGTTTGACCTTTCTCAGTTGGAGCATTTCCTTGCATCTCTTTGTGACACTCACTCGTGGTGGTCACTGAAGCTCTGCAGAAGCCGGAGGAACTGGATCTTGAAAGAGATCTCCTGATGAAGAGGGGAAAACAACTGTATTCACCCGCTGTAACCATCCAGATGGAAGAGTCTTTTAAATAATTCAGAGGAATAAAGGGCTGCTTCTTACCGGACTGCAGTCACAGTTCTGGTTCTGCCGATGTAGGACGTGTCCAGAAGCCTGCCTTCTCCAGATCAGCTTATCAAACAGGTTATTGAGACCTGGAATTAACCTGAACTCTGCCAACATTCGGTGAACCTGAGTCACAAGAGTAAAAATCGAAATATCATTCAGAAGTTAAGGTTCAGTATGATTTGTTTTTATTTTAAAAGACATTAAAGTTGCTGTTCGTTCTTTCTCGAGCAATTCAGCACAGAAAGATGAAAGAAATGTACAAGAAATGTATGTACAGATGTATAGAAAGCTGCAAGAAATGCACAATTCAATGTCATGATAATATTTTTTTAATATTTATTTGATCCCACTGGTATAAATGACTTTAGAAATATATTTAAATAGAAAACAGTTACTTTAAATTGTAATGTTTTAATATAACTACTGTTTTGCTATACATATATAGATACATACACACACAAATTCATACTCTTAATAAACAGACAGGTCAAGCTTAGTCAACATTATTAAGTGACTGCTCAGTTAACTAGTAGGTCATCCTGACTCATTCCACGTCATGTGTATTAAAATTCACAATCACTTCAATCCCATCACATTACCTGATTTCTCTGTCGGCCCATAAGAAGCACACACAGCACATAGAGAACCTCCACTTTGTACATGATCTCGTGTACGATCTTCATGGATTGGGGCAGTCTGTGTCTGAGCAGACGAGAGGACAGGGAGCTCTCATCAGATGACTCTGAAAGACAGCCAATCAAGACTTGGTGAGACCAAATAATGCAGCTAACGCAAATACCAGAGCGGGAAAGAGAGGAGGACCTCACCTGTACTGCTCTGCTCTGCTTCTTCAATTGCTAACTGCATGAGAGCATCTACAACCAATGCATTGTCAAGCCAGCTGTGCCAGTCCTCCAGCTCCAGTCGGGCGGAGGCATCCGCCGCCTCTGTAACTTTCCGTGTGGCGAGCTTACACAGACGCTCAATGAAGCCTGGGATATTGACCAGAGTCACTGCAGAAAGATCACATGACACTGTAAAATGTATAGTGTTATTTTAAATGAGGGCATTTATAACCCCATCAGCATGTTTTGTGGATTAACTGCAGTTGTGTTTTCTAACCCTGGTTTGTCTCGGCGCGTGATGGGCATGTGCTGGTCTTTTGCTGGGTGCTGCGGGCCAGGAGGGTGTGTTTGTCATCTACATCCACGTCTGGTTCTGATATGGTGACTGAGAGGATACGACAGAAGTTGGCCAGCTGCTGCTGGTTGAAGCTCTGGACCAGACTGGCCAAGTTTGGAATAACTTCAAGCTGGATGATTTCCTAAAATTAAATTAAGATTTATTGCATTGCTAAAGTTCAGATAGCACTTTTCTGAAGTTTAATAACGCTTTTAATACATTTTACAATGCCAATTATTACTGTAATGGCACACACTGAATTTTCAGCATCATTATTACCCCAGTCTTCAATGTCAGAAATCCTTCAGAAATCATTCTAACATGCAGATTTGCTCAATTTCTTATCAATTTTTTTTTTTGTGGAAACTGATACAGTGTATGTGCTTTGGCTTTTACCTTTCGAACACTCAGAATGTCCTCAATAAGGGTGGCAGTTTGTAGGAAAACCTTTTTATTGGACATGAGACTGAACAGGAACGTGACGAAATCCTCCCTTGCTGCAAGGCTTTTTGTAACGCCCTCGGTCTGTCAGACAAAAACAGAGGCTGTTATTCATAAGGAAACAAGCTAAATAATTCCGAATTATTATTTGCATCCTTCCAGAGTCATACACATTGTTTTACACTTACACATATACAGCAGTTGTACAGAACACTTAGACAATCCTTGATGAGATCATCACTCACTGAAAAGAATGAAGCAAACCTTTAATGACTGGGACAGCATTACTAAAAACAAGTTTTATTTCTGCTCTTAAATTATGTAAATAAAGACACTTGGATTTATTATTTAAATAAGCTTACGTATGGGTAGTTCTCCCTGTACTGTGAGCGTTGGCCGCATCAGAATCTCTACAAATAACTGCAGATGAATGACAAGAGTATAATGAGTAACTAACAAATATGCATTCTGCGATTATGATAATTATGGTACCAGCCAAACTGCTTTCTTTCAGAGTAAAATATTATGATTCCAAGTTGGTAAAATTCAGTTTGAGCTGTTTTTTTCCACACTGCAAGAGTGGAATAAGAAGACAAAGCTAAAAAACATGTAACAGCACTTGATGAGAAGCTCGTCACTTAAAGTGAGTATCAATCTCATAATAAATCATGTGTTACAATAATTTAGTGACGGATAAAAACAGAGCATGATGGAAAATTACACAATGGAATTATGGGGAAACTCAGTATATCAGAGTAACAATTATTTATAGCACAAACTCTGCTTTGACTTCATTTTTGAGAGTGTTCATTTCTAAATGTACAGCTACTGATCTGTTTAATATAAGAAAACAACTGCATTATTATTAATTTAAAAACTTTCTAATATGCCGATTTGGTGCTTAAGAAACTTATCTATGTAGAAAATGTTCAGATGTTTAACATTTTTGTGTAAACTGATACTTTTTTTCAGGATTCTTTGGTGAACAGAAAGTTCAAACAGTATTTATTTAAAATTGAAATGTTTTGTAATATTTGCAGTGTTTACTATACATTTTGAACAATTTAATGATGAATTTAATGCTGTGTTTGACACTATATCAACCACAACATTCTTTTGAGCAGACTATTATGTTGCCACAATTATGTTGGCATTAGTGGAATCGAATTGGCATGGTTCAAATCTTACTTTTCTGACCATCATCAATTTGTAGCAGTGAATGACGAGGTATCATATCGATCACAAATACAGTATGGAGTACCACAAGGCTCAGTACCATGAGCGCTGCTTTTCACGCTCCTTATGGAGTATTCTTTTAACTCAAGACAGTTTGTACAATAGTGTACATTTTTGCAAGCTCTCAGAGCTCTTGATCAATCATAACTAAAACCATCACTGAATACAATTAAACTTATTTTGATCAAGATTAGTAATATTTAACTACAAAAAAACTCACATCAACTCCTCCAAATAAGTCAAACGTATATGTATTTGGAGAAATCGACTCCTGCGGTGTTTTGCGCTCCTCTGTGACAAATGACATAGCCTCCATAGACAGCAATGATGACAGATCCTGCACAATCGCAAAACAAATCACTTAACATCTGATAGCAAGTTAAACAAATGTACTTAAGGAGATGCATTGTGTAAACAGACAAGGGAAGCTTTGAATACCATGACCGTGCTGTGAATCTTAGAGAGATCGCTGTTGGGATGGCTGCTCTCGTGAAGTCTCCTCAATAACACTGGTATCCCCTGCCATTGAGCTCTTTTATCTCTCTCTTCCAGCAGAGCCACAGGAAACTGCATTTGACAACACAATCACAACACTTGTCAAGCACTGCAAATACACTTCAAATAAGACAAACGGGTCAGACACTATATTATTTCTCTTCTTAGTATCATTGATTGTTTTAGCACTACGTAGCTTAGGCAAGTGATATCGTCTAAACGCTGTATATTTTAGTTTTAAACCTATTTTATATCCTTGACTCTTAAGGCCCTCGTATGTAAACAGTGTCCAAGAATCGATTTGACGACCGTTCAGACCTTCATATAATTTAAGATCTCACCTGAGACCCTCTAGTCAACCCAACACCCTTGATTTGGCCCTGTCTGATTTTATTTAAAATGTTTTTGCATGAATTTCCTCTTCTTGTTTGGGTCCGTGAAACCCCAGAGCTCGTTGTCGCCATTGCTGTTCCTCTGACGTCGTAACGTTGAGAAGTTTCCACGAACGCAGCGGGGACGACAGAGTCAATACTGCTCCCTACTGGACTGGCGTGGAAACTACAAGCAGCGGAATACGTGTTACTGACCACCAATGTCTCTACTGAATCACAGCTGTGCAACTCATTAATGATTAAATGACACACCCTGAATACACACCTATATTCCAACGTTCAAAATATAAATGACAAAATATTAATTTCAAGATGCAAGAAATTTAACTGTAGCTGTATAATTTAATTATACATATAAAGAAATTCATAGACACATACAATGCTTATTATGGGCATAAACCACATATTCATAATCATCCATTCATTTTGAATTTTAACCCTGATGCATGTTCTGTTTAATGAAGAAAAAATACATTAAAAAAAAATTCGTGTTTATTTTAACTTAGAAACAACAATAAATAATAATGAATTAATAATAATAATAATAATAATAATAATAATATATTATTATTCGTTTTTTAACTATGGAACATTTAGTATGAAATCACACACAAACATTAATAACAAATACTACTACTTCTAACAAAAATAATAATTAAATCAATAATTCATGCTTCAACTCTGAAGAATATATTTAATCAAAGCTTTTAAACTTTCATAATAATAACTAATTATTGGCAGTCAATAATATTAAAAAACACAATATTATTATTATTATTATAGATTTTAAATATTTTGAAACTAGTGAACAGCAAGCATTTAGGATTATTTCTTTATTTTATTTTAATTTTAAAAAAAAATTATTTTAATTTTAAAATACATTTTTAATTTTAATTTTAAAATACATTTCTAATATTCATTTTAAAATAAATTATTAATTTAAATTTTTATAAACATATTTTAAACCATTAACATACTGCAATTGTTATGAACTTGTTTTATGAACTTAAAAATAATGTCATATTTTCTATTATATAATTTAAATAAATTAAATAATTAAATTAAGTTTTTAATTCATAGTATCCAATACAATGGACAGATGTATTTTCTGTAATGTAAAGATTGTATTGTTATGTGAATGTATCTGTAACATTTGTGGAAAGAATACAGATATATAGATAATATAACATATAGTAATATATTTTTTTCCTGGTCCACCTACATTTACTGTACACAGTATGACAAATAAACATTGAGGTTCCTGTTGTTTTCCCAATTTAGGTGGCTTTCCCTCCCCTGTTAAATGACCATAACTCCATCTCTTGGGCGAGGATGAATGAAACCCACACACATATAATCAAGATCATCAAAGCATCAAAGGAGATTGAAGTTATGATAGAAGCCCATAGAAACTCAGCGCACACCCTCTGAGATGATAAACGACTAGCAAGGACAGAGAGACGTGTGCCCATGCTCATGTGTTTCCTGAACACACAAGAAGGATCTGATGGGACTGTGTGCAGGACAACAGCACTAGCTCGGCGACAAGGAAATGGGCGTATGCTGAAGTTGACCCCAACAAACATCCTTCAATTTACTGGTGAGCTGAAAAGGGCGGAAAGCAGCAACAGACCTGGATAAACACGTCCATATTTGCCTCTGCTGGATTTGGATCACATTTGGTGAGTTCACATTTTATTTAATTCGCTTTCACTCTTGTTTATGATTTGAATAGTTCTAAAAACAACATTTTAACCATAAAATACAACAGGATTTACACTTTATCACATGAAACTATCCTGTGAATATAACATGATTTCAACAAGGCAATGAAAATGTATGTCTTAGAATTGTATCAGAATCTAAATAACCATTTTAGAAAAGTTTTTGTTACTATAAACATCTCACAGAACATTACAAGACTGGTTATGAGAGTATGACGTTTCTCAAGGCTGTTATTCTCTAGTTTTGCCCTGAGGAAAAGCATGGTGTGTCTCAGAAAAGTCTGAATGAGAGCCTTCATTTCCCAGTTCTGCCGTAGTCAGTTTACTTCTGGCCTTTTCCATCTTTAAGTTTTAGCAAAAGCAGATTGTTGAACCTCTCGTGCTTACAAAAAACCTGAGGGGAAACATACAGTCATGCAGTTGTATCTTAAACCCTCCAAACAACTATTTTCTTATATAACAATGATGATAATAATAATAATGGTTTCTATCATATAATTAATAGTATTACAAAATAACATACAGAACTTTGTTTTTATATAATAAATATATTAACAACAACAATATATTAATATTTTAACATGTTAAGTTAAATGTTTATAAACATTAATAAAAATAATAATAATGTTTTATAATATAATTGATAGTATTCTAAAAATAAATAACATATGTAACATTATTTATATAATAAATATATAAACAATAAAATAATATTGAGAATATTTAAAAATGTTAAAGAAATATTTATAAACATAATAATAATAATAATACAATTTAATAAGAAGAAGAACAAGTCTGCATCAAATATTTTGCACATTTTTTCAAAGTCAAATATGTGTGGTGATGTACAACACAGAAGTTGAGATTTGAGATGTTGACAGGTGCTGCTCATCACCATGGCGTCTCTTCTGCTGTTTGTCACACTGTTTCATCTCATCACACTGACGGCGCTCTTCGTCGCCACCATGCAGAAGGTAAGCATGTGGAACCCTTTACAGCGGATTACGTTCCAAAACTTTTTGATTGATCGTTAGTATAGTGTGCATATGTCTGAAATCATTCATGCACATTTAATCTTCAGTCCTGGTGGGTTTGGGACGGCTCAGAACACTCGGACCTGTGGTACAACTGCAGAATTAACAATACAACAGAGAAAATGTCCTGTGAATCATCAAACGAGACGGGTAAAACAATACATTTGAGCACTTTAACGGATTTGGAATGTGGGAATTTTTTCGAACGTATTGTTTAAAATGAAATAAGAACAGTCTCTCGGTTATGTGTCCATCAGAGTGGCTGCATGCTGTCCAGGTTCTGATGATCCTGTCTGTGGTTTTCTCCGCCGTCTCTTTCCTGATCTTCCTGGGACAGCTCTTCACCATATCTAAAGGAGGACTCTTTTACCTCACCGGCGTCTGCCAGGCATTTGCCGGTAAGCGCTTCTCCCTAATTCACTTTATCACTCGAGGTTACCGTCTTCAGTCCAAGTAAAACACTCATTTCAGCTGTTCTGAAGTCAAGGGAAAATCAAGTGAAATGTTCTGTCTCCTCCTCAGGGCTGAACGTCTTCACGGCTGTGCTCATTTACACTCTGCACAATAAAGAAATCCTTCCGGTCTCGCGGGAGCTGAGCTCGGGACACTTCGGCTACTGCTTTTACTTGGCCTGGGTTTGTGTGCCTCTGCTCCTGTGCAGCGGAGCCATGTACATCCGTCTGCGCAAAAAGGAATAGAAACGAGTCTCCTGGAAAATTGATACACATTTATTTTGTGATTATTTAGACTGTATTTAACCTTATATAAATATACAAAGCTGAAATACACCCGAAGATCAGCCCATTAGTTAACTCTTAAAAGGCAACCATTTAGCTGATTAGATCTATTTTAATAATAAATTCGTTTCATATTGAATGGATACTTTATATAACATTATAGTGGTGCCAATATGCAAAAGTTTTAAGATGTCTTTTGTAAAAAAAAAAAATAAAAAAAATAATAATAAATCAATTAGGTCATTAATGTCTGATTTCAGTTTCATTACTGTGTGAAAATATTCCTCACAAATACGGTGTCAGACGGTGGACTCCACAGACCCTGAAAGTGCACAACAAACTCATGACTCGGTTTCTGAACTAACAGCTTCCATCATGCCGTCTTAGCATGATCTTACACAAACACAGCCTTCAAAAACAAACCACTTCCACAGGGATTGGTGTAGGACATCAGCAGCTGGCCGTGACATGCTCTCAAACGCTCCAAAAAATAAAAAGTGCTCTCTAATGCCAGACAAAAGGGTTTAATATCAGGTTCACCACAGCTCACAATCACACAATATCTCCAGAATTATAGTAGGCTTCTGCATAGAACACAAGAAGGCCACTGATATGTTCACCAGCAGCAGAGTCCCAAATTGAAGTTGGCTCTTAATAAACCAATTCATAATTTCATTCTTTAATAACAGGAAAAATATAATAATGACAACAATAAAAAAAAATCAGTATAGAGTGACGACCTAAATAACAAAATAAAGCCTCAGATGTCATAAAAAATAGATAGTTTTGTTTAAAAAAAAAAAAGTTTTATTGACAGTTTGCTTGATATTGGTCATGGGGCTAGAATATAAGGCTACTTTAGTTTTAATTACAGTTTGGAGAAGAGTTAAGAGATGAATCAGAGAACGAGGGATAAAACCGAGGAGGAGGTAAAGCAATGCAGCATGTAGCTGCAAGATAGACACCGAGGTAAAAGGAGGTCAAAACTCTTCAGAAAGCTCTTTATTTCAATCTGAATATGTTCAGCAGTTATTATTAAACTGTTAAACATGTTAGTTCTTCTCTTGGGTTCCTCTCTCTAACTTTATCACAGTGTGATTGATTCCCCTCCATCTCCATTTAGCTTTATCAGAAACACCCATCACCCCAAAACTGTCACAGAGGAATAACATATCACTAAAGAAAACAAAACTAAGTAATTAGAAGTCCTTTCATTCCCGGTATCTCCAGCTCCAGAGTGCTTTACTAAAGCCAGGTCACCGGTCACTTTATCCGCTGCACTATGACGGCGTTCAGCAGGTTGGCCTCCTTCAGCGTCTGGCTCTCGTCCGTCAGCTCCTTGTTGGGGAAAGTCGTCATGAGAATGAACTCGGTGGCAGCTAAAGCCGGGCGAGCGCTTGCCACAAACTGACGCACATCAGACACCCTGTGATAGACAAAGATGGAATAAGAGGAAGATTTTGATGATATACTGTAGGGTTATTTTCATCTTTTACCTGTGGGTGTGGTTGAACTTCTGCACCAGCCGGCCTCCGTCGGCCAGTCTGATCTGGATGCTCGTGACAGGCTGAGAGCCATCCACACTGATGGAGGCACTGGCCTCAGCTTCACTGGCGGCCTGGTCCTGGGGGTTTCTCTGGAGAGACACCAGCTCTGGAGTGGCACTGGGGAGGTTAGAGGGAAAGAAGGACAGCAAAGTTTGAAAAGTTCAGTCTCAAGCAGCTATATAACTTATAATGATATAGCAATATGAAGATCACGGTGTACATTAATTGATGGATATTCAAAGCATTCATGAATCTGAACAAGCCACTATTAACGAAGTACTATATGACTTAAAAAATAAATAAATGTTGTTATGAATTAGTGCGATTATCAAATCACAGAGGCTGTGATTGAATTTAATAAATATATGCATCTTCTCAAACTTGTTATGAGTAGCCCTTATAAACCTTGTGCTTTTCTATTAAAATAAAACTCAAGTGAAAAGTTCATATTTGCTGGTCTGTATATACTTTGAGTCAACAACAAGACATACAGGCTATGCCTACTGAATTGTTTTTTATCTTAGTCTGTTATTACGCCACATTAAGTGTTCGCATTGTGTTCATAGCAATCTGCTTGCCTTGTTGTACATTAAATAATAACTATATAATCGAATTTGGTCTTTTAATTGAACTTAACGTATCCTAATACATTATGCCATATTAAGTGTTTGTTTTTTTCTACAGGAGGAAAACACTTAACGAAAAACTTTGTGTATAGTAGTAGGCCTACTAATTTAGTTTTAATCGTTTAATCACCACCACAGCGTCTTGTCTCCATGGGCAACACGCACGATTTGTGTTGATTACAAGTGATGTCACAGGTAGCGGAGAGTGCAAGTAGCGATTGCAAGTTACATTGTAATTTAGTTTCTTTTTTCTTGTCTTCACCACCTGGCTACTGTTGTAAAATGTTGAGAGATTCAAAACAAAAACTTATAAATAAATAGAACAAAAAATAAATAAATAAATAAAAACTGCAAGTGACGTCGCTAGCAGAAGCACAAGTGTCTGGGAGTGCAAGTAGCGATTGCAAGTGACATTGTAATTTAGTTTCTTTTTTCTTGTCTTCACCACCTGGCTACTGTTGTAAAATGTTGAAAGATTCAAACTAAAAGTTATTAATTAATAGAAATAATAATAATAATAAAGACTGCAAGTGACGTCGCTAGCGGAAGCACAAGTGTCTGGGAGTGCAAGTCTGAGAGTGCAAGTGCAAGTCTGCAGCCAGACCCTTCTTGTTAATACCGCACATAGTTCACACTTGTGATGGGTTGACTAATTAACTTATCATTTCTATTATTTTCTTTTTAGGTTTAATATTTTAGCAGTATTCCTTTTATATTTAGTTTTTAGATTATTGTAACAACAATGTCACAATTAACATCCGAAATCAAATGATCTGCTCCTATCATGAATAATAATGTTGTTGTCAGGACTATAAAGCTCCATGCAAAAAATGTTACAGAACAGTTTTACTACTGAAAGTGTAAACAGACAATGTCTTATCACTGTTAATATAAAACAAGTTACCCTCTTAACTTTAGAAAAAAAGACATTGATTGATTTATTTAGTCAATAAGTCTTCCAGTCCAACAATGAGGCATTAACCAAACACACGTTTTAGCAAGAGTAGTTCAGCAGTCCTTAGCTCAGGAGAGGAATGAAGAAACCGTTTTCCAACAAGTGTTCATTTTGACATCAAATTTAGAAGTAGTTTTAGTCAGTCTAGTTTTGACTAAAATACCGTTAAGTTTTAGTCACATTTTAGTCATCTGAATTGTTTTTAGTCTTATTCTAGTTTTAGTCGACTAAATATCATATGATTTCAGTTTACGAAATCTACAGTAAATTTACCCCCGGTTTCACAGACAAGGCTTAAGCCTAGTCCCAGACTAAAATGTAAATCTGAGCGGTTTCAACTGAAAGAAACTTACACTGGTTGATCTTAAAATATAACAATGCCTTTTGCATTGTCTCAAGATGCAGACCCGTAATGTTTTACGGTTAATGTTTTACATTTATAAAAATGACTTAAATGTCCTAATTGAACTATGGCCTAAACCTGTTTTAGTCTAAGCCCTGTCTGTGAAACCAGGCCAACATCTCGAAATAAAATAAAACCACTTCTTATAAGGAAACAAGAACATGGTTCTCTTTTGAAAGACCACTGGTTATATAATAGCCATTCTTTATAACAAAATGCATACACTGATATATAATTTTTCAAGCAGACTTCTATTTATATTATTGATGTCAAACGATTAATCGCATCCTAAAAAGTTTTTATTACAGTGTATATTTATTATGTATATATAAATACACACATATACGATATATATATTTAAAAAACATGTGTATACATTTATATTATTATATTTGATAAAATATAATAAATACACACAGTATACAGACATATATAATGTAAACAAAACCTTTCTTTTTTGCATGCGATTAATCATTTGACAGCATTCATTTGTATACATTAAAATGAGATGAATCCTTATTTGGGCTACTAAAGTGATTCATTAAAGAGCAGTGAGTGATTTTCTCTCTTTTTTTTGTTGTTGATTTATTAACAATTAGGTATGCATCGATCCGATACTACCGATCTGTATCAGTTCCAATCCTGGCATTTTCTGTGGATCTGGCATCGATCAGACAAAACCGATCCAAATCCGATATTGTGCGTATACTATCCTGTGTTATTGTTGAGCCCCACGAAAGGCACAGAAACATTATAAAGCACCAAAACATTCTGAAGCTGTTCCATAGTACAATGTGATGTACAGATTAATATTTAAGTCATTAAATTCAAGTTCACATAAACTCTTCTTTCCGCTGCGGCTGTCTGTCATGATTTGAACCAGTTCTTCTTATCTGATTTGTTGAACTGGTTCAACTGGTTCACTATCACACGTTGCTGTCTTCAAAACTGTGATATTGTTTAAAAGAACATCTTTTATCTTTCTATATAAAATGTATATACTTGTTTTTTTTCATGAAAGTATTTTACAACAATACAAAGAGCAATGTGTACATTTTGGCAGATTTCAGACTTATTCACTTTTATTTGTAAATAAAGTATTTCACTAGATTTTATAAAATTATTGTGCACCTGTGATTTTTCTAGAATCTAGAGTATCTTTTGCTGCTTAATTATTCACTAGCCAAGTTTATAATAGTATTTTTTAATCATAAATTATGGTTGGATAATTTTAATGAAAAATAACAATTGAAAAAATAAGTTGTTTATAAGTAGTAGAATGTGTTTAACATACTAAAGAGTGATGATGAGGTCAACACAGAAGTATATCAATTCTACACTGATTTAAAAAAAAAAAAAAAATTATCGGCAGATAGTTAGAATTTTTAGTATCGGATTGGTGTGTATTTCTCAGTTAAGATGCAAGAGAGAACTGAATTCAGTCATTGTGCACTGTTTTAGAGGCGCTTCTGTGCAGGAATTAAGTGCTCTTACACGTCGTCTGGCTTTTCAAATGTATCCATGTTTGGTCATTCATATTCCCAGGTGCTGGCATTATTTATGTTTTATGAGACGTGCAGCAGGTAAATGCAAACTTATGATCAGAAAGTTTGTTCAAATCCCACATCATCCCTTCTTTTACACGCAGGAGATTCATTCATTCATCCCTCCCTAACGTTTTTGTCTCGTTTTTATTGATTGACGAAAATGTCAATATATTTTTGTGATGCAGAAATTGCTACAATCTCGTTTTCGTCTGTGAAAATTATTGAAATGGTTTCCAACCTGCCAAGTTTCTGTCCTTCTCCAGCAAAGGCTTTGAAAGCAGATTTGGGTTTGGAAAAATCTTCATCCCGATGGTCCTCCATGTCTAGGTTTACCTGTCCACCCCGGAAACGCTGTCTCAATTCCAGAGGAATCTCCCTGAAAATGTCAGAAAGCAAGAAAGATGTTCTATCAAATCTGATTTGACAATCAGTTAGAAGAGAACGGTCTGATAAAAGTCATCCAATAAGTTGGTATCTAGAGGGCCCAACACAAAACTAAATATGTTTTATTAGTGAATGGATTCAGAGCTCACCCTCTGCGGATCGACTCCAGGAAGAGAGCGTTCCCAGGATCACTGTAGTTCCTCAGCTCTCCATCATCAAGACTAAAGCCAGTCTTCCAGAGCTTCAGCACCACTTGCACCTGTTGGCACAGCACAAACCACTGCAGCAGATCTCTCTACGTCTCAAAGACTTCACCAGTCACAGGCCAGTGACTCACATCTTGTGCACTGCTGGACTGTCTCCTCTCTCCTGCCACATAAGTCGACTCCTCCTCTGGTGCGGCACCCAGTCGATAACCACCTCCCAAAAACGGCTGTAGAATAAGAAGACAGAAAGAGAAATGGAGTGACTCAAAATCATTTGAGAGAGGAGTACACAATAAGCAGGCATGTTATCTTTCATTTGCAGTACAGTTTATTCAGTGGAGAATCTACCTTGCTGGATTTGCTGGATTCTCCAGGTCCCTTGCCTGGTTTGTCAACAGGAACCGCCCCGTGCTCTTTAGCACCTTTAAACAAGTCCTCAACCAGCTCATTTGGGCTCTTCTTTTTGGGAGGACCAACAATCTGCTGCCCACTGCGTTCTGAGCCCCCGGCAAAGAACCTATGAGAGCAAAAGTCAGACATTACTCAATAAAATGAAGAATTAAACACAATGTGTGAGTCCACATGGCATTACAAAAGTGAGAGTATTTATTTTATTACCTAGTCTTGGAGGGTGAAATGTTATATTCGATCTAAAACATATGAACATTATATGAATCATATATCATTATACTAGGGCTGCACAATTAGTCGGATTTCTAATCGTGATTACAATTATGGATGAATATTGTAATTATAAGTTGCAATCTCAAATTTTTTATGCAATCTAGAGGTTGCTTAAAATAACACTGCAATATTCTATTTAAAACAAATCATTACATGAACATCTAATAAACACTGCAATATTGATTTACAAGAATAAATGATTCATATTGTAATGAAATTCCAAACAAAAAAAAGAAGAAAAAAAAAATTCATTTTGATTTCATGGTGAGTTGGTAACTTTAGCTCTTATTAAATGTAGAGGAATTCAGTACCTCTGGCCTTCCTCTTCACCACTGTCATCTTCATCCTCAGGCATAAAATCTCTAAAGGATGTCACTCTGTGTTCACTGAAATCAGAAGACATTACATTACTCATATAGCTGATACTGATTAACTGAAAAGCCCAAATGTGTGACTTGTGTTACCTTGGCCCCGTGGACCGACTGACAGAGCCCGACTCTGGCTGAGGGAGGGTGGCGATGTCATCATCTCCTCCATCCTCAAAGAAATTAGCTAAAGCAAGCTGAGCACACAGAGATTATAGAGCTGTCACTTCATTTCACAGACAGACACTCACTGCGTGAATTACAGAAACAAACCACCTACTATCGGTCTTCTGTAACCAGATAAATCTGATTAATTATATTAGCGACTCGAAAATAGCACAATTTCGGATGTGTCGGGAAGGACAGAGATCAAACCCCGAATGTAAACATGAGTATCACTTGAGCAGGCTAACGTTAAAGCTGCTAGCCTAAGACTTCATTTCTATGTCAAATTCACCGGCACGGTTTAAACATCTCTACTTCAATGCCATTCTGACTGTCAGTCCTGAAGTGTGAATTACATGATATGATTAACCAGATGAATCAGTTTAAGATACTCCTTGTGATTTTAATGAAGAGTGACTTGCACATTTCGTTAGCCGGTTCAGTTCACAGGCTGCCAGTGGAGGCTTACAGTCTGCTGAATCCTCGGCCGCAGTGCTTGTGCTTCACAGAATAATATGTCAGTGAGAAAGTGCTCAGTGTGCTACTGACCTGTAGGTCCCAGCCGGCTGACTCGAGGAAGAAACGGGCTCTCTCTTCATCAACATCAGTCACAGCGACGAACCCCCTCACCGCTTCTTCCCGCTCCGCCATTTTGACGTGTCACGTGCAGGAAAGATCCGACAGGAAACGGGGGGAACGACAGGGTAGTTCCGCTGTTCTGGAGAACAGAGTTCAGAGTGGATTTTTTGTCTCTCTCTTTTTTTTCTTTTTTCTTTTTCTTTCTTTTTTTGCATCGATGTTTTTGCAAATTCAAATTAATTTTTAATAACCCGCAAAAACGCACAAATCATATATCGATTTGCATCCATTTATTTAGTAGGATATACGTTGCATAATTATTATTTATTTATTTTCTTAAAACGTAAAAAAACCTTCATCCTTAGCACATGTGGAGCATTAAATAATATTTCAGTATGTCGTGATAGCTCCCCTTTTATTTATTTATATGTATTACAGGCCAGCAGATGGCAATACAGAACCTTCTGTTACTCACTACATTGGTTGCTCCTACTATGCAGTACGTCATTTTAGGTCCACATTTTGTTATATTGGATAAAATGAATAGTTTGTAAACATTTATATTTTTACAATATAAGCATAATATTTTTAGGGTGTCTAAGTTTCAGTAAAACCTGAAATAAAACATTATCTCTTTTGTCCACGTAGGCCTACAATAATTAAATAATAATGTGTCTATAGTTTTTCCAAAGTAAAAAAATGGGTTATAAGATTGTTCTCAAATGTGATTTCACACTGCAGAGCTTTCCACACCACAGTTATTGTGTGACCTGGATTTTGTCCTGAAATTTCCATTCATTGGCAACTGCTGAATCCAAGGTTCCTAAACAGAGGCAAAATATGTGCTAAATTAGTTTGGGAGGACTTAATTTAGCACCTATTGTTTCTGGCGAGAAACTTGGCAATGCTTTGTTGTTTGTTTCTGAGTGCACTGGCTCGTTTGATCTTCACAGATAATCAGGTTCTGTAACATGACTAAACATCGGAGCATTGCTGTCATCATTCATCCTCAAGCTTTCCTTCCCTATCACACTCACTGCAGCTGGAGCGAGAGAGCAATATACCCTCAAATGTGAGAGCACTTTTTAATCATCTTGCAGGCCCTTAAGGGAAAACAATTCTATTTTTAAATGCAGTATTGCTGCATGTTCTTATTGATTGAGAAAAGTGTGTCCTCTTTCTGAAATCAGTTATACAGACATAAACATGACATACGTCCCTTGTTCCTCATGAAAACGGAATCCATGAACAATGTGATTTAAAAGTGCATTAATCTATCAGATTAACCTGATTCTCTCATACGATTTTTCCATTCTCATGAGGCTGAATGATATTGTGCATAGCCTAAATCATGTCAGCATATGTGTCCAGTCTTCATTAATGAAATATTGTAAGCAACAGCTCTGTCTAAAACACTTGCCGGCAATGATAAACTTGGGTGTATTCAACCAGAGAGAAAGAGGAAGAACCAGCCTTATCATGGGGAAACTAACACTGTCAGTTTGGCTGTGGGCCTGCAGTCTCTGTTGTGTTAAAGGGCAGGGAAGTAGTTCCTAACACACAATACAAAGAGCAGAGGCCTGTGCAGCTGTAGTAGGAAGAGCAGACAGACAGACACTATCCCAGGGCCAGAACTAGAAAGGACGTATCAAAATAACAGCCATTTCCTCATTGGGTGTGATACTAGAAAATACATACAAGTGTGAATTAACAAGCAATATAACTAATCTGAGACAGTGTATGTTCATATGAATGAATTTGAGAGAGGCCTTATGTTATGTAGGCTACCGCAAGCATGACTAGATAAGCATGAGCACTTCTATCAATATGGCATTTGAGCTTGGATAAACACAGTCTTTCCTCAATGACAGATCAGGAAGAGCATCAGAAAGGGAGACTGTGGTGTGGAGCAGGACATTTAGGGTCAAAGGCTGCACCTGTGAGGGTCTAAAAAAACTAATATATAACACAAGCACACAAATATGCAGACTTTAGAGGACAAACAAGAAATATTACTAAATAAATAATTATCCAGTGTCAATGCCTGCTGCACATAAGGGGAGTTTCATTAACATCTTCTTCAGTTGTGTCAGAAGTTTATATTTACAATGTGGTTTTTATGTAAGTTGACCATTAAATTGCTGTTTAATGATGCCAATAAATAATAACAATAATAATAAATAATAATAAAACAATTAATAGATCATTAAGAAATAACTCAGCTTGGAACCATTTTTAACCATGGTATTTTTATGACAAAAAGTATTAAACAATAAGATAAGTCATAATTATGTGATAAAACTTAAATAAATAAATAAATAAGTCATCATTGTGATATTTTTTTTTAAATAGTCATAATTATATTAAAATGTAATATGATATACTAAGTCATAACTATGAGAAAAAAAAATAAAAAGTAAAAAAGTCATAATTATCAATCAGTTATGAGTTACTAAATCAATATTTTATTTATGTTAAAATTATGACATATTTTGACAGAATTATGATGTGTAGTCTAAATAAAAATATGCCACACAGTTGCCCACAACACATATACACAAAAATATTAGAATGTGAATTTTATTCATCAAAATTAATATTCTTAATTACAATATCAAGGAGAGTAATTGACAGTTTTTATGTCACAATCACGCAACCCAGTTGACAAGTGAAAATAAATCTACTTAAATGCTCACAGTACACATTTCAAAGAAACATCAGCCTTTTAATCTTCAGTCTGGTTTACCATTTAATAGTTTTTCATGATGTCCAAACAGGAATGTGGATCTATTCAGTGAAATGATATATACTGTATATATTAGGATGGGGGTGATTAAAATCATGAGAGAGTAAGGCTTACGTGCATCAGTTTCTGTGCTGATTAAACCACTTCTGGGTGGGGCCTTAATGGGCAACCTGGTCATGTGAATTAAGGCTCATTTACCACTTTCTAACCGTCCTTTGAGAACTAATTGAATCACTGTTGTGCAGATAGCATCTCTCGGTCCCTCCCTCCTGTTCATACCACCACCCCTTCAACTGAAACCGAAATGCCTGACCTTTGACCCATGAGCTTATCAGAGCTTATGTCTTCACAACAGAACTCCTGGTTTACTTCCTCTTCAATGATAGTCACCTTTACTAATCCGATTCCCATGGGCACTACAGATGCATGGGCAAAATCATGAATGATATCCTATCCATAAATTATATTTGAAGGATAGTAATAAGTAAAATGTGGACACCAAAGACAAGGGAAATGGTTCCATAATTACAAAGATAACAAATCATACTGTCATAGAAATTAGTTTAATCTTAATTTACATCAACGGACACTACTGTTTACTTAGCAAGGCTACTTTCCCGTGCTATCTGTTCCTCTCCCAGGATTAGCTGTGTTTGTATGGAGCGCTATAGCACTTCACAGGGTTCGATGTGGAGACAGAGTTTGGATCAACAGGAAGAGCTCTTCTCATAGACCGGAGAGCCATGGGATTACGTTCCCATCTCTTGTCATCTTTTCCATTACAGGCGTCTTTTACAACACTTTTCCATCTTTTTGCCATTGTGATCGACAATCACATATATCTCTTTACACTCTTATCTTGTCTTTTTAAGAACTGACCGTTGAAAGTGTCTTTGAGGGACCAAAAATGGTTCTTACGGCATTTTTGCAAACAACCATGTCTTGGAACATGTGCTGTGAAGAACATTTTAAATATATATATGTATATATATATATATATATATATATATATATATATATGAACATTTGAAAAATTGAAAACTTCAGTGGATTTTGAATTCTATCTTGGAATCCTGGTTGTCAATAAAGAGTCTTCATTTTAAAGAATGCTCTCATTTTAGTGTGTGTGTGTGTGTGTGTGTGGTAAACATCTCAAACGCCCCTCTCTATGACCTTCCATTTTTCACTCTGACAGCTTAATCAGAGTTCAACTATACACTACTGCAAGCTTCACTCTTCCTGACCTCCTATCCTCCCTCCTGTCCATCCTTTTCACTCTTGTACCTCCCATTTTCCATAAATCAGCTTCCATCTCTCTCTCTCTCTCTCTCTCTCTCACCAATGTATGCACGGATGGACTCACAGCGGCTTCACTTCTCTATATGTGTTGAATGTAGAGTCCTGTATAACAGCAGAGATCACAGGAGGAACATCAAACTGGAGAAACCTCCCACAGTGAAATCATATCTTCACAGAAAATGAGAAGATGATTCATGGTGTGTGACCCACCCTGCTATTACGAGAGCCCACAGTGTTCAAAAGCAGCAGAGAACAGAAGCACACAGGTTATAAAGCAGACAGGACAGAGTGAGAGCAGTAAATCTACTGTGAGCACACCAGCAGTGTAACTCGATCTATTTTTAGTGCACTCTAACAAGAGCCCTTTCTTCTGTCAACCTTTCCAAACCACAGAGTAAACTCGAATTAAACAACACTCAATGAGATCTATCTATCTATCTATCTATCTATCTATCTATCTATCTATCTATCTATCTATCTATCTATCTATCTATCTATCTATCTATCTATCTATCTATCTATCTATCTATCTAGCTAGCTATCTATCTGTTTGTCTAAAAATAATTATAAAAATTTTTTCTGAGAAATTGAAATCCTCATATTATAAAATAAAATTGAATAAAATAATTGTCTTAAAATGATATAATTTCTCTTAAAAGTATCAAATAACTAAGTAAAAAAAAAAAAAAAAAAAGACCAAAATTAGACAACTTTTCACTCTTCATAAAACAAATCTGGGCAATAGATCATATGTTTTTGGAATTACTGTATACATTTAAGTGCATATTGAAACTGCTTATTTATTATTGGTAATAATAAAAAAAATTGGTATTTTTGACAAATCTGAGCACAGTTTACGTCACGGGTGATATATATTGTGATTATTGGCATTTTTTTTTAAACCAGGTGACTTATGCAAAATCTCCATTTGCTCTTCATTCAATCTCACTGTCTAAGACGAAGAACTGAGACATTAAAGTAAAAAGTTAAAGTAAAATTAAAGTAATTAGCAATTTTTCTATCCTGCTGGTCCAGACAGAAGGTGAAAGGGAAACAGACATCACTTCCTGTTAGAATACGTGTGACATTTCCACAGTTCATCCTATTATTTAAGCATTTAACAATTAGTAAGAGTCTGTGAATGTTTTTATGACACTATTAGCCCAATTATCTTCTCAAGTCAGACAAAGAAAGTGTGTATTCATCACACAAAATGACAGACATTGACCAGCCCATACCAAAATATGTGTGTACTGTGTAAGTCTAGTGGCCTTGACGCCTGTCTTTACAGCCTGCTATCACAGCATCATCAGAGCTTCTCCCAGACACTAAGACTCCATGCATCAGGGTCTCCAGCTCAGCTCCTCCTCCAGACGCCCGTGGCCTCTCAGACTCACTAATATAGTAGTCACCATGGCAACCAATGAGGACCTCATATGGCTGGATGGGAGTAAGTAAATGCCCAGGATATCGGTGAACATTTGGCTGCTCTGTGACCCGTGTGTGCCTATGTAGGTTAAATGATGGGACGAGGGGGGGCCGGGTTAATAGCACTGATGGGATTAATCTGAATTATGTTTCTGTTGCTGGATGATAAGCATTTATGAGATGCATTTGATATTTAATGCATTTTTTTAAACGATTTTACTACAGTGCACCTGGACTTCAAAATATGCTTTAAATTGAAAGTAAAGGCATTTTAAACTTTCTATCCATCATAGAATCTTAAAAAAAAATAAAATGTATCATGGTTTTCACCTGGTTTTAAATACATTGAGCAGCACAACTGTTTTCAATAATTATAAAAGGCACTTTAGCTGCAAATCAGTGTATTAGAATTATTTCCGAAGGATCGTGTGATACTGAAGGCCGGGGTAATAATGATAAAACATGAGCTGTGCATCACATGAAAAACTTACATTTTAAAATTCATTCAAACGTGTTTACTGTATTTTTTTATTAAATAAATGCAGCCATGATGAGCATAAAAGACTTCTTTCAAAGACATTTAAAAAACGTGACTGACCCTAAACTTTTGAACAGTAGTGTATGTGTTTAAGAAATCTCATGTCTTCATGTAAGACACGAGGAGAGAAAGGAGGGGGACACAGCTGCACTTCAACAGCTGTAATCAACACTCATACTATTACCATGACTCGGGAACACTGCAGGACCAACAGGTGCACAGGATCTGGAAGAAATGTGAGAGCTACAATGCAGACTTGTGAATTTCTTAGAAATGGAGAGAGATGGGAAAAAGGCCGTTAAATACATTTTAGGACTAAATTAATCTCTGTAACAAGCACACACATGCACCTGTTGTAATGGGAAACCCACACAAAGCCCAAGTGACCGTTGGAAAAGCAGGTCTCCAGCACACAATCAAATCAGCTTCACCTCATAAATCTGTGCTCGGTCATGTTGTTAAGGAAGCTGGCAGGACTGATGGCCAGGACAGCTTACCACAGATCCACGTGTCAATTGCCACAATACATCCAGGCTGGAGATATAAACACACTGAGAGAAACCACATGTTATTTTTCTCAAATACGAAAGGGGTGCATGGGTAGAAACATATCTGCAAATTATTTTCAGAAAATATACGGCCATGGATTGATTAAGGAACCCACTTCATAACCCACACATTTTTTTAAGAAATGAAATTAATATTAAATTAATTTTACTCATCAACGATGCACTAAAATAAGTAAAAGTAACAATACAGACATTTACAGTGTCAAAGAAAAAAAATCAGCTTTACCATCACAGGACTAAATTAGATTTTGAAAGATATTAAAATAAAAAACTATTGTTTTAAATTGCAATAATATTTTCACGATTTCACTGTTCAACAGTTTAAATAAATGAAGCCCTTGTGAGTGAGAGACTTTCAAAAACTGTAAATTGTCCTATCGACTTCCCTTTTGAATGGTAGTGTATCAAAAGACATTCATACTGTATGAGAAATATATTAAATATAACATGATAAGCCCCAGATTTTGTTTCCAAAATAAAATTAAATGTGGAAAATATCTAATTTGCATTACGTGTATCTTAAAGAAAAAAATACATTGTATCTCATGTATTTACTTAATATGACTGGATAAAATGTTTTTGTTTTTATTTTTTATGCTCTTTGAAGGGTTTTGTTTAATACTTCTTTATATTCACTGTTCACTGTCTTCCCTATGTGTTCCAGCAAAGCACATCACAGCTCAGAAGAATACAGAGGATTTTCTTTCATGCCATTCAACATACCTTTAGTTACTAACTTTCAATATTACATTCTAAAACTATTCAGCGTTCTTATCCAAATATCATTCTCTCCCTACTTTTTTCAAATACAAAAACTGCCACTAAACAGCTCTCTCTTTCTCTCTCTCTCTCTCTTCCCCCACTGATCTTTGTTATCAAACAGGAAGTGGCATTGAGTGGCATCCTGTCCCAGTTCCATGCCAAAGGACAATGACGTCGGGAGCAGGAAAGAGACCACTTTTAATGAAATATTCAAAAGACTCTAGCTCACCCGAATGCACCTTCAATTTTTCATCAGGCGTAATGTGCCTGTATACTTTGTCTGTGAGGTTATGTTTTCTTGTGTGCAGATTGTATTACTTCTTTCAGTTTCAAACATATACACGCACATAGTCACGCTTAACAAGGCTGTATTATATCCTGCAGCCTCTAATCTCCACTACTTTATGTGAGGGAACTTGCAACATGTAATTTACATTTCCTGAACAGCCACAATCTCCCATCCAAAACATATCTGTCTGAATGGGACGGCAACCGGCATGACAGATATGCAGCTGTGACCAGCCGTAAACAACTGAACTGAAACCAGCCGGAGACAGAAACAAATCGCTATAGCCTGCTGCTAGTAGCTTATCCTTTATATTTTGACACAAAATCAAACTTTGGCCTACGCTTGTAAGTTTTCAGACACACGCACAAATTAGAAGCCATAAACAAACCAATATAACATGGTTTCGTACTGTACCACAATGATTCACAACAGGACAGGAGCTGACTAAACAATAACACTGTGGCATTACTACAGTTGCACATTTATTGCATGTGCTAGGAGCCTCAGATAAACTCACAGCATGAAAGGTGTGAGAGGAGAGGTGAGGAGTCGGAGGGGGAAGCTTCATTATCAGGGCCCCAGAAACGCAGCACCCTCAGTACGGCAGACGCAGCATGCCACTCCAAACAGAGTCCGGTCTGATGTAAGGTGAGCTGAAGATTAGATCACCTTTACAGGAGCAGTCTGCGTCACGGCTCTGAAGGGCTTCAGGTGAGTCAGAGGACATGTCAGGTCATCGTGGACAAGACTGGGAGGAATGTGCGCAGGGTGGGCCGCAGGTGCCTGGAGCGAGTAATAAAAATGACAGCGCATAAAATCAAGAGATGAAAAGAACCTGCTTGATATCATCCTGCGCTACACGCACAAGATGAGTAATGCGACAAGCAAGGACGCATCAGACAACAACAAGCGGTTCGCTCTGGTGAAATTCCACACCTCTCCTCTCTTTCTGCCTCCGGTTACATAGCTCATTTCTGCTCCTATCTCTCTTGCTTTCTTTTTCTGCATGTTCAACAGCTATAATGAAATCACTTACACAAATTCGGGTAGAAGCACTGTTTTATCATACTAGAAGTTCTGTTATAATGCTACTCTGTGCAGTTGTCACCGGTCTATTAAACCACACAACATGTTAAAGCGTCTTTGGTGTTTGCATGTTTTCTACAAAACAAAACCCGAAATCGAGGGGTTATGACGTCAATTTGCAGGTGACATCATGACTCTATGGACACGGTCTGTGTCACTAGTTAAAATTAAACATTCTTTGAAACATTTGGGATAATGTAAGTACATAAGTCAGCAAAATATATAACACCATTCTAGTGGTTTTTGGATATTTTAATTAAAAAATCTTACATATTGTGCCTTTAAGATAGAAAAACCGCAGACTCAACATGCTGTGTGATCATACATAAGTGACCGAGGCTGTGGGAGTAAACCTGACGACAGATAAATGAAGACCTCAAACTCCCCACACACAATTATACCAGCTGATAGACAGTGCTTGAACTACAACAAACACCTCATGTTATTTCAGACCCTTCCTGTCTCTGCCCACATGACCTCTGACGCACATCTTCACCATTATGATGAAATACTACAAGAGTCAGAGGAGTGAGGGTGTGTGGTTCCACAAGGATGTAGACAGGATTACAAAATTATGCATTTATGCAAAATTTGAGTAAAAAGTTTCATGGACAATACTGTTCAACTTTATTAAAAACAGCAACATAATACTTTGATTAAAAATGATAGTCTGTAGCAGGCTGCAACAAACTTCATAAGTTAAGCTTCTCACACAAGTAAAAAAACAAGGTTCCCCTTTTAAAAGTACAGAGACCCTGCTTTCCTCAGCATCTGATGTTTTTAAACTCACCAAGACGTGGCACTTTAAGTATATGTTTACACAGAAAAACTTTTTAAGATAGTTTTAAAGATAGCACAGTGCTGCTGTAAAAATGTGCTCTGCGTGAACAATTTATGCAGTTCAGATCAAACCATGTGTTATGACTCGCACATTTCAATGACAAAAATGGATGCTAAGAGATATTATGGCTGGCCTAGTCTCACAATTCACCCATCATTGTTTTGGCAAAAAGATAAATCTTTATCCTGCATGGTAGGAATTTATGTGATGTTTTGCAAAACATTTTAAGAGGCTGTTCTCATAGAATGCATTGTTGCATTTAAAAGGATAGTTCACCCAAAAATAACAAAAATTACTAACTCTCATGTCGTTCAAGACCCGTAAATCCTTCGTTCAATTTCGGAACAGAAATTACGTTTTTTTTTTATGAAATCCGAGAGCTTTCTGACCCTGCATAGACAGCAATGCAACTGACACATTCAAGGCCCAGAAAGGTAGTAAGGACATCATTAAAATTGTCCATGTGGCATCAGTGCTTCAACTGTAATGTTAGGAACCTACGAGATTTCATGTTTAAAACAAACCAGTAGGCTAATTCCAAAAGCAGTCTAAAAGTTGCACATAGGATTTACACATTGGCATTAATCACTGTGACCCCTTTAGCTGATATTATAGGCTTTTGTAAATCGTAAGTATGTATGATCCACACTTTTCTAGCACTATGTTTGTGAGCCTCCTTCACCCCTGACTGTGTTGAGCCGTGTCTCAAGAGGAGGTTCCCCAGGGCTCTGTGGCAGGGGGTTGTAGGATTAGGTCTTGTTCAGGTAGTATAAGAGGCTTTGAACCGCAGTACAAGTAAATATAGTTTGACTGACAGGACAAACAGGCAGCTGTAGGGAAGCTGGCTCACTCTAATCTCAAGTCTGAATTCAGATTTGATAAACATTCTGTAATATCAGATAATTTCACAACCTTGTGAGTTGCCTAAGGATCCCTCAATGCATTGCAATGAGCTCAGTGTAAAAACAGGGGATGAGGCGAGATAAATCAGCACATGTATCTTATTTAATATAAAAATAAAAAAATAAAACTAGTTTATTATAATAAATAAATATTTATGTGTCCTATGTTTAGGATCATTAAAGTATTGCGCCATTAGCTTAGCAGCATGCTAATAGCAAATTCAGTTAAGGAGTGAAATCTCTTGAGAGGAGTACTATTTGTGTGGTGTGTGGATTTGATTGCTTATGTTAAATGTTAAAAATCAATCAGTTATGAAGTGAGGATACTGCCTCAAGGCTAGAATGAACTACTCAACTGTTTTATAGATTTTTACCCCATTTCAGAGTCTGAAGGAGTCAACTGAAAGTCAGATCCAGTCAGATATTGGGCAGCTGAAGCTGACAGATTTACCAGAAAATTGTGGACTGATTTTAGAAAGTTTTAATTTTTCTCGCATCTTCTAGGAACAAGCTGGATGTTTCTGCATTCATTTTCTGTGTTTAAAGTCTGGTAGGGTTTTTTGTGTGTCAAGTTCTTATTGATATGGTCTGGATCTTAAATAAAAATAAAGTTTATCATTTCTGTTTATCGTTTCTGTGTAGACCTGCGATTGCCGTTCTTGTCATACCTACTATGTGAGTCAATCGGTGGGCGGGGCTAAACAGGCAGTAATGTAGAAGCAAGTGTTGATCTTCTTCTGCGGAGGCGGTGTTTAGCCACACAATTACATAGAGTGGCACATTCTACAACCTGTTGTTTTGGCAGATTGGCTTCAATATAAGCTGTTTTTACAAGAAAATTTGAGTTCTCAAACTTACAGAATGTTGTTTTAGCACAAAGACCTCTTATATATCAAAAATATTCCTCCTATTATTCTTCCTGGCTGCCCATGATGGCTTTAAATTGAAACAATACTCAGCAGAAAATTATATACAATTCACTCTGAACTGAAATAGAATCTCTTGTTTGACTGCATTGTAAGGAGAGCCCACCTGCAGTTCTCAAGACAAAAGAAAACCGTAAGATCACGAAACAGTCCTTCTATGTGCACATTGTTCTCAGCCTCAACCACAGATTTCCTCCGAATGCAAGATCTCATGCCTACTCAAACGACCCAGTTTGCAGACATTGCCTTTGAGACATTACTGTTTCTTTTTGAAGACAGCTTGAGCTGCACAGCATGACATCCCCATTAGACAGGGAGCTTAGGAGAGAACTAAAAAAGAAAAGAAAACCTTTTCCAAAATAATAATAATTGCTACTATTATTAATTGTAAATTAAACAATCAATAAATAGTAATGCTCCAGTCCTTCAGCAACACTACAAAATACAAGTTCCATTGCACAAGAATGCATTGGTTGAATTCTTATGTAAGTGTGATTTTGCATAAAATGTGCATAATCTACAAAATAGCACCGTTTTGTTCAGAGCGAACAATATAAGATCCGTGGAAGTCTTTTCTTCACCTGTCTCTTCTGGTTTTAGGAACCAAGCCATCTTGGGCACATGAAAAATATGTATTAGTGAGATCAAAGATTTAGACACTATATTTAGCAAAGGGTTAAATAAGGTTTAATGAAATGCCAGGCTACAGGATTGCAACAGAGCAAATGGTGACAGTTCTCAGTGTGTGCCAGGGTATGAATCTCTCCATATGAATCACTGCCTGCAAACTTGAAAGTCATTTGT
Source organism: Carassius auratus (assembly GCF_003368295.1). Taxonomy (NCBI): domain Eukaryota; kingdom Metazoa; phylum Chordata; class Actinopteri; order Cypriniformes; family Cyprinidae; genus Carassius; species Carassius auratus. The sequence goes on from NW_020523328.1 coordinate 361,696, forward strand.
ATTTTTTATGTCTGAACATTTTCACCCAAACCTCAGGCTCAGGAGTGTGAGAGAGAGATTTACATTACTGATCTAAACTGAGAAAGCGGGAGCGAGAGAAGCGGCATCTGAAAGTTACAGGCGCATCATAGCTCTCTTCACGCGCATTAGTGGGAGCCAAAAGTGGGCTAGATTTTGCATTTTTAATTAGAGAAGGGATTTGCTATCTGTAAGAATCCTCTGCTGAGTAAATGGAGAGAGAAATGAGAGGACCAAAGAAAGAAGAGGTTTTGATGATGCGGTTGTTTGTGTGCCCTCAATACTGTATATCCATCTTCTCTTTCGTTTCTGGTTGCTTCCAGCTGGCTTTCAAGATTTCTGAGGTTTGCAGACATATCTTACAGTCAGTACATAAGTCTGTGTTTTTGGCTCTGTCTGCAGGTTCCCACACAGCAGATAAACTAGAAGGACTGCATCACACAGCTGCTGATGTCACTGTCCAGAACACTGTTACAACAAGAACCATTTGAGGGATATTCCAGGATCAGTAACAAGTTAAACTCAGATTGACAGCATTTGTGGTATAATGTTGATTAAAGGGATGGTTCACCCAAAAAAGTAAAATTACCCCATGATTCACTCACCCTTGAGCCATCATGACTTTCCTCTTTCAGACTAATACAGTCAGAGTTTAGCCAATCACGTGCCTCAGATTCACGTTCTTTCGACAGTCATAGAAACACTGCATACAGTACAAACAATCATTTCAGTTTCAGGGGAAAAATGTCAAATGGTGCCTGAAAACGTGTCAATTGCAGTAAAGAAAAGATTGCTTTATTCTTTCCTTTATATAGTCTGAACATACACAGTCTGCAGTATTTAATAGAGGAGGAAGTACAATCCTACTACAGCCGTTACATAAATATTGCATGCTGCATTTGTCCAATCAATGTATATTCAATATTCAGATAAGAATGATAACACAAGGTTTAGGAATATATAGTGTTAAATGTAAGTCTACGAATACAGAGAGGATTAATTGTTAACCCTGGGTATATGAGAAGTGTGAAACATGAAGCAAGATAACACAGGATTTCCTGGGTCAGAATGGTCCATTTTATTTACCCAATATGTAAACTATATCAATGTTTTTTTTTTTTTATTATTGTGTGGCAATCCACATTATGCTACAAATAATACCAATTGAGTTTAACTTGTATCATGCTTGGAATATTGTGTCCCAACTCTGTGCATCATATCAAGTAGACTAAAATATAAATTGACCAAAATAAATAGACAACATTTAATTAGCACTTTGTTAAAGATTTCTAAAGTAGTTTACCTTTCACAATCTATGCCCACCACATAAAACAACAAACATGTAGAGACAAGCAAAACTACTTTCCTTTCCAGAGTGATAAAGGAAAAGACTCTGGGCACACACATAAACAGACTCAGAGATTCAAACAGGAACCAGACAAACAGCCTAGCTCTTATCTACCAAAACACCTGCTGTCAGTTGGGACCTAGTGCCATTTCACACAATGATGCAAAGACGACAAGGAGTTCGGCCGGATTGTGTATATCTACTCTTGAGCAAATGGGAAAGTAAATTTAATATGGTAATGAATATCCAGAGGCAAGAGGCAAGAATTATGGAGCCATGCATGAAATAAAGAGCTAGAGGCAAAGAAGCAGAAAAGTGAGAACAGGCTGAAGACAGTAAAATACATATTTTGTAATACATGATATATTCCTTTTGTTACAAACATTTACTGTAAATTTTTGTTTTAAAAACGGTTGTAATTTACAAAAGAACTTCCATTTTCTACATCATGATATTTAACAGTATTATACTGTAAAATTACATGAAATGCCCAATATACAGGGTTTGTTTTCCATATAATTTCCAGTATTTAAAACTCCAATCATTATTTACAGTGTAACAATGAATACGCTGCATGGAGAAACTGAACTGAAGGGACGGTGTCAGAGAGGGAGGAAGTGACATCACATGACCTGGTTTATAAGTCAGAGTTCATGCCTAATCAATTGCCGCTCATCCATCAAGACCATGAGCAACTGATCTGTTGAGTCTGATTGTTGTAGAGAAGATTGAAGGACAGACTGACACATATCTGACTTTCTGTGAAAGATCAGTTTATGCTGGTTTGAAGTCATCTAACACATTTTTTATTGTAATAACTGTCATTGCAAAATGTTCATGATTATTTACAAACTGGGATTACATTTTTTCTGCTTGCTGTGGGCTAGTATAAAACATGGCTTGTTTAAAGAATAGCCACTAAGATGTTGCACAAATATATAAATCGGCTGTTGGTTTATCTCACGAGGACCACAGGAACTCTATCTAATCTCAACTGCTAGTCTGAAATAATAAATAACCACACAGTCAAGGTCTTTATATATTTAAGGCACGTTTTACAACTTACAGCAACAAGAGCAAAACAATTAGCCCAAAGTCCAGATAAACATAGCCTGCATCTCATTGGCCAGCCCTCCTTTATCTCATGGGTTTAAGCCCAAAGCAGACAGACACAAGAATGCACTACATTTCCTTAAAAAACCTTCCAAGCCAGCAGCCGTGTCTCTCTTCAACCATATACCACTTCTCATAAACAATAAAGCCAAAGAAGCAACATTTACAGCCTATGGCATGACTGCTAGTTTTCCACTGGTCTTTATTATCAGTTCTCACAGAATATCATATATGTCTGTTGACTGAGAAAGACAAATCAAATGCCCATAGGGTGCAGTTCATGCTAGTTGAATAGTAGCCCTCTCCTGCTTTATATATATATATGATATTCATGCTTTTAAAAAACAAGATATTTTGAAGAAAGTTGGGAAATAAACAATGCTGGAGCATTAGCTTCTATTGTAAGAAAAATAAAAAACACTGAGATATTTCTCAAAATATATTTTGTATTCCAAAGAAATTGATTAAAGTTTGCAGCATTTTAAAGTTCCTTGCAAACTATGTTAAATTCAAAATTTCAATTTGAAATATACAGTACACAATAGTATGGGAAACTATTAAAATGTCAAATATGACAAATATGGTCACATGTTTTCCATGTGCAGTTCAATGTTTAGTTCTCTTTTACATTTACATATATTTATTTCAATATAGTTTATTCATATGATTATGGACGGAAACATGTGCAACGCAATACGGTGAAATAGGTCCCGCCTTTTGGTAAAGTCATCGCATCACACTCTTATGACTGCACATGCTCATTGGCTGGACCGGCCCATTTGAGAATAAAACATAGGACAGTTCATGTCAGAATTTGTTGTCAATTCAAAACATTATTTGAGATTTTGCTGTTTTCTTATGGAGGTAGATAATAGTTGATCATGCATGGCTGCAAAAGCTGCGGGATGTGATGTAAAATGACTGACATTTCTTGATAGAGATTTTGCTAAAGAAGATGCCTAATAGCTCGAAGTTCGATAGTTTCTGATGCTAAAGACTGGCCAGAACTGACATAGATCTCTACAGCTTATCCCCCTGACTTCAGCAGCTGACAGTCTGCTCTCTAAGCAGATGAGTAGTGAGGGTTAAGTGGCTTTAGCTCAGTGAAGAATGAGGCTGATGAGAGCAGACTAACCAATACTCAAGGCACATCCAGTTAGATGCACAGGGCAGATGGAACTGTGTATGTGTATCTAATCAGCTTACGACCACATATCCAGTCGACCGCCTGTGAGGGAGCCCATGGGTCAGGCAGTGACATACATTGGCGGCTGTTGTGCTTTGTGGTTTACATCAACACACCACATGCCCTGCACTGTAAAAATAAAATAAAAGGGAAATACTGGGCATTAAGACCGTCTTATTTTACCTGCTTAGTTCAGCAGATTAGATTTGGTAGACTATCATTTGTCTCACGTTTTATATAGATTCAAAGTAATTCACATTTCAAATTTGCAATTTATAAAGCCTCTGGATAAAATGTAATTCCTTTTTTCACAGCCTCATGGTGCAATCCCATAAAAGTCAGTACACACTAGTCTGATGTCTGTGATGTGTTTAATATGTGATCCTATTGTAATATCTAGAGAAAGCATGGGAGCTATGAACACTTGAATCTGATTACTAGAGCATGATGCAGTAAGTTATGAAACTGTAACTAAACAAATTCTTCTCATTATCCAGAAGTGAAAATTAAAATACATCGCCGGAGGCGCACAGGTGCAGAAGAATTTACTGTACTTTCTGTCTTCCCGAGTAAAGCAGCCGGTGTAACTGTAAACAATGTTGCACATATCCCTCAGCATCACTAGCACTATCATCTGAGTTCACTGCATTCACCAAAAAACACACTTCACCTCAAACCACCTCGCTAGGGAACAGCATTATCCTAAATCTTACTCTTCCCTACACCAGTTTAATTTTCTTAGATTAAAATGGAAGGTTTTCAGCAAAAACTAATTGGCCTGTAGAAGATGCTGTTGATCTTTATCTTCTTCTAACATGGTTACATCCCCCTCTCTCTCTGGCTGTAATTCTCTACTTGTCTGCTCAAGGTTGGTCATAATTCACAGGTGACTGGGGCAACGGGCTGCTGCTGTAACAGAGCCTCAGACTTGTCCTCTGGGAACAATATTTTACAAAGTATATGTTTGGAAGTAGAGGTCACATCCTTAAAGAGATGAAAAAATTAAGATCCTGCCATATGCAAAGTAGTTGGACTCCGATGACTTTATAAACATTATAACATTTTTAATGAAACTAAATTGTTTCAATTTAAACTATAAGTTAACACAAAATATGAGCAAACCCACCTTCAGAGCTTTGGATAAAAACATCTGCTCAGTTCATATTTGGATATTGCCTCATGTTAGGCTGTATCCGGTGCCTTTATATCCAAAACTCTCTGTCTCAAGGGACAAAAATTTGTAATCATATTCAGAATTGACATCTGTTCTGGATGTTCATGTAAAGTGGCTTTCAAATATGTTACACCCTGGATTAAAATGTATTTTCCAGTAATCTAGGTCAAGTTTTAAACTACTCAAATAATACAGAGAATAAAGAACTCGCAACTTATTTTCAAAAACATATCTTTATTGACATCTTCAAAGGACCGATTTTGCATTCGACTCTTTTCAAGTCAATGGTAAACTTCAGAGAACAAGAAGAACCACCACGTTACCCTCCTATTTCAAGAACTACTGCACTGAAGTGTTTGAGGATTTGTACCTTTTTGTGTATTTATTCTGAATGTGCTGGCAGAGCAATGTATTTCAGTCAATACATGTTTTGCGTTTACCTCTTCATGCATTTATGGCTATATTTAGATTGCACAATCTAGGAAAAAATAATAATTTTGATTATTGTGCTTTTTTTAAATAAAGCAAATCTTTCTCTCAAAAACTCTCAACCAACAGTGAACATTTGTGTGGCCTCATGACTTGTCTATGTGCACATATTCAACAAACTTCCATCAAAATTGCATTTTTCTCTTCGTAAGGCTTTCCTTTTTCACTACAAGTGTGAAAACACTGCAGTAAACTGATTTAAAAGCTTTGATTCCCCCAAGAGTATTGAGCCAAACACTCTTTCTCTCGGTTCAGTCACCTTACCTGTCTTACATAACGGTTTAAAACAGAACCAATCAGAAACACAAAAACAGGCAGAAGGAGCAGTCACAAACAACAAAACCCACACAAATCATACATAAACATTAAGCTGAATGGAATGTATGTCCATAGGTTTTGGAATGCATGTTTGAGAAGTGCACATCGTGCAACTGTGCTTTGCCAATACAGCTGTACATCTACGTGTTCATGCTGACAAGAGGCTCTCACATGCTTATATTTTGAACTTCTAAACTTATATTCAACATTAACCGTCTACCAGCCATGTTTGCAGAGGAGCAGAGCCTCTGCAGAAGCTCTGAATTCTTCACAGTATCATAGCCTTGCCTTCAAAAAAAAAAAAAAAAAAAAAAAAGTCTACATTGAAAATCTGACTCACTTCTGGATTTGACACCTATGGAGCAAAAGTTTGTGTACAGTGAACAGGGGTTCATATGTGTCTCAGTTTCTACATGTGTGCACTTTAGGACTTTGCAGGCTGCGTCTCTGTTCTAGGTGTGGCTAACTGAACATGTCCCTGAGGTCTTACTACCACTGACTCCAAATGATGACCTCATAAACACAAGCATCCTAAATAAATTCATTAATTTTTCAAATATTTGTAAAACTAGAAAGTACCTGCTTGATTTCCAATACTATGAACACAATGGTTCCTACAGGAATTAGCTTAGGCCACAGGTCCGACAGCACTGCTGTTAATACAGACTTTGTACCGGAACGGCACCAACACAGCAGATCGACTGCTGCTTCCATCATTCTCATCATAACCCGCTCTTTTAGTGGCTTTACCATTAATCTTATTGCTTAAAATCAAAATGTATCAAAGTCACAGTGCTGAGTCTGTAGTATTCCGTATCTAGAGGTTCGACATCCTTGCAGATAATCAGATACTCTAAAAACAACAGGATGCATCTATGTATGTAACAAATATCATGAACATTATCCTTAAAGTAAGGCAAATACAAACAAAACAAATCTTTGTTAGAGCCTTTATACATCTTCAAACAATAACGTAATAAATATTAGGTGTGTGATAGACATCAACTGAATACTACAGCAAGTATCTGTCTTCTTTATATTGTCTCTGTCCGAGCAGACAACCAGAGAGAAGCTTCTAGACATTGGAGATGTTTTGTGATGCGTCCCGTGCTTGTCGAATACCGTAGAGCCACTTAATGACACGCGCGTTCCTCTCAATGACCGAGATGCCATAAGGAACACGCTCACTGGGCTTTATAGGCCCATCACAGTCGTCCTCCTCGTCTTCCTCCTCTCCTCGTTGTCTGTCCCCACACTCTGAGCTAGGCGTACTGACGCTGCGGAGTTTGGAGACCGAAACAATGTCTGAATTTGCCCGGGCAAACCGCTCCACGCCACCCATTCCTTCCACCTCATCTGGGTCCAGTCCACAGTAGTTGAAGAAGCGCTCTAGGTCAGCTGTGGCCCGAGAGTAACGGTCACTCAAGTCCGACTTGGAGCGGTGGAGGGAGGGATGCTTCCGAGTTGAACCGGGACGTGACCCTCGAGAGCTGGCTGAGGAAATGCGGGTGAAAGCAGGGGAAGCAGGGGGTATAACGCCAGGGCATAGAAGCAGTGGGCTGGGGGGTATGCAAGGGGATGCAGGGTGTGTTCCCGAAGGTTTCTGCTGTGTGGGAGGTGCCTGTTGCTGGGCTTTCTGTGGTTGAGCTACTTGAGCTTGTCTAGGTTTGGGTTGAAGAGGCAATCTCTGAGGTTTCCTGATCTCTGCCTGTGGTCGCACATCTACCCGTCGTACAGTAACGGAGTTGGGGGTCCCGTAACCACCTTGTGGTTCAAGCCGGGGAGCTCTGGCTGGGACTGGTGGCGGCCTTCGGCTGGGCTCAGCTGGTAAGAATTGATTGTTAGGAGGAGAGGAGTTGCGAGAGGAGTTGGGTGATGAGCCAAGGTGTGATTTAAAGTTAATGCAGTGCTGAGGTTCTGCAGATTGTCCACTACCAACACTCTGACCTCCAGAAGAGGGCGAGGATGCTGAGGGAGAAGGAGAGGATGGGGTAGGCGAGGATGCATGTGGTCCGTCACAGACATTGATTAGATTATTGAGTACTTCAAGGTTGAGTTGTGGTCCTCTGCTCATGCCACGGTCCGATCCTCGGTTCTCCGTCTCAAGTTGGCACCGGGTAATATTCCTTGCTGGTGGAGTGTTTATTCTGCACTGCATCATCATGCTTTGTGATAGCAGCGGTTTGCGGATGATTGGGGGTTTCACAGGTTCTTGTTTATTGAGTGCTACTTGCTGACTCTTTACGTACTTGGCCTTGTCCGCTTCCAGGCGCTCAACTGCACTCAGCTTCCGTGTTCCTGGCTCGGGCGCTCTACGGAAGTAGTCCGGGCCTTTGTTGAGGATTCGAAAAGGCATGGCAGAGGTGAAGGGACCCCCAGTAAGACGGCCATCTGTGGGACGAAGGGTCTCCACTGGCATGATTGTTAGCAGTGGGATTAATTTAAGAGGTCAAATGAAGGCTAAGGGTCAAAGTTTCTGTTGCGTTCAAGAATGTCTTGCAGTCTCAATAAATATTTTTGTAAACACAGGTTTCTTTATTCCGTTTCCTTTGTATTTTAATTTCTTTTTCCCCACCTTCCAGGACCCTTAAATTTCTTACCAGTCTGAACACTCTGCTGCTGTTACTTCACTCTTTTTTGTGTGCTGGCCTCTTGCCTCTATTATCTGTTCTCTCCCGAGTCCGGCTCATTGAATAGAGGCCCGTGGGAAGGGGTCATAAAGGGTCGCATTCCACATCAGTCCGGCTGAATGACCCACCAGGACGGGGCAGATCCTAAAGTGAGCTCCTTGCAGCTGAAAGGTTAGCAGAACAGTTCTGGTGAAACACAGTGACTCGGTTCCTTCCTCTCAAACTCCAGATGTCCCAGACTTGTAAAATACTCCTTAAAAACCTGATCCTCTTTTTCTTGTAATCCTGGACTCTTTTCCTGGAGAAAGGAGAGAGAGAGAAAGATACTGTCAGACATGGGTAGGCAAAGAGAGGACCTCCTCTCGCTCCCTCAGCTCCACGCATATAACTGGAGTACTCTAGGGCGAATGGGGGCAGACGTTTGGTTTTAATGCACTGTCTGGCCCCTCCCACTACAATCTTAAAGCCTCCAGATGCTGCATGTGGGAGCAGCCAATCAGGAAAGAGAACAGAGTTCCAAGCACAAGAGGAGGAGAAAGGAGTATGCCAGCAGCCGATCTCTGATTGGTCTAAGGTTGGAAAGCTGACCAATTGCACCCTTCCCCCCACTCACAACGAACACTCCTACTGAATTTTCATTCAAATGTGATTCTTTGAAAGACACAAAACAAAAAAAGAAAAGAACAGAGCTGAAGAACAGCTGCAATCTTTTATATTCAGTTATAGCGCATTTTAAGAAAATATTTAAACGTCCTCCACCACTTGTTCAGTGTTCATGAGCACACAAAGGTGCTTTGTGTAGTATCTTTGCAAAGTACAATATAGGCAGATTATCATCTTTTATATTCTGGTCTCAGACTAGATCTAGGCCAAGGCTCATTTAAATCTGTCTGAAACACTCACGAGCAATACAGCTTGTCTCAGAAAAGCTGTTCTCAAATCTGTGCTGGCTCAAATTTAGACATTTTCCCTCGCTTTCTTTCTCTTCATCACAACTTCTGATGCTTTCATATTCCTCTTGATCCTCATTGTCAAGGGAGTGAAGGCAATTTACCTTTTCCCTTCCCTATTTTTTCCTTTTTGTTACTGCATTAAAGGTTTGGATTACATCATCAAGAGCGCTGAGAGCCTTGTTCCTTGCCGTTCATCATCATCATCATCATCATCATATTCAAATAAACATTTTTAATTAATCTTTTTATAGCATGACTCTAGTCTGGGCCCTCATCCCCGTTATGCTCCCCCTCCCTTTCTTTCACTAATAAGATAGAAAAGACTTAACACGATAGAAAGAATCCTCCAAGCAAAAGTTCATTTGAAATCATAAATATAGTCTTAAACTCTAACTGCAGAACAAAGTGAACTGCCTTTAGAGAAACCTGCTAATAACCTTCCTGACATTTGGCAGAAAGACTGAACAACAAATAGCCTAAATTAAAAAAAAATGCATGTCCCTTGTATTATTGTGAATATTTTATCAGTGCATGTTTTTCCAGATACTAAAATAGTTTGGTTTTATTTCAAATCTTAATCAAAATTTTATCTTCCTCTGAAGTTTCAGGTTCCAATCAAATGTTATGCTGATTATACTTCAAATATGTAAAATGAGAACATTTCATGTTAAAATGGGTTTTTTTCGGGAATTACTTGCTGTTTACTGTTGCTAATACTTCCATTCTGGTTAATAAATCATTCAGATATGTGACTCTGACTTGACTACAAGACATACAAGATTGAAACAGCAGCGAGACAGGCATGTTAAAAGTAAGTTACCACTGGAGAAATGTTGTGTGGTCTATTGTTTCCATTACTATGGAAATAGATTTAAACATGCTTGGCATGTTTCTGTCTGATATTGTACTTATAAGAGGCTTATAGACAGAGTAATACAATAAATGCTTATCCAGGTCAAATTCTGTGATGGATTTAGATGATGCACACATACATACACACTTACAGCTGTCTCTCAATGGCCATATATAGAAGGCACAGTTGCTCAGGACTCGCTATGCTGTTGGGGGTGATGCAGCTCTAGTGTCCAAAAGCCAAAATGGATAATCATTCCTTCCCCTCCACATCTCTGTATTCCCCTCTGCTACTCTACCAAACACCAATATAGAAGAAAGCTCTTCCACAGGGACCATAGACCACAAGCATGAAAGTTTGTACATATATGGATAATAATTAAAGCTAGCAGAAATTCTAGGCTTGTTAATTATCAGAGCCCTTTCTCAAAACTATTTAACCTCAAGCATCAGTGAGGTAAGCACACAGATAAACACCCTATGCAACATCCATATGTGGTTCCAACTTATACCATATACTAAAGATAAAGATTTTCTGGAACTTTATTGAAGGGATAGTTGAGCCAAAAATGAAAATTATTTCAGTAATTACTTTCCCTTTTGTTGTTCCAAAACATTTAAGACCTTAAACACAAATGAAGATATTTCTGATGAAATCCAAGAGCTTTCCGACCCTGCATAGATAGTAAAGCAACTCCCACGTTCAAGTCCCAGAAATGTGGCAAGGACATGGTCAAAATGATCGCTTTAAACAGGAAAAATAGATTTTCAAGATTAGACTGATCTGTTTCTAATATCCAATCAATAACACAGGGGAAATTGACATGCAAATAAATAACCAAAATCAGCCAATATGCATTCAAAATGGTCAGATACAAACAAATGTTTAAAATACGTCTCTAATATTGGCAGAAAATGTGCATACCAAAATTCTGTAAATTTCTAATCCATACAGAACTTAACCTGATCTTAAGCAACGACTGCAGACTGTAATAAGCATGGTTTAGTTCTCAATTTTGGGTTGCAACCCACCACCTATGAACCACAGTTTACAGCAATGATATACTCCGTCCAACAGAAGTTAAAATCTTACTCACCTTACAGCACACAATGATCCCAAAACCATTAAAGTGTTTAGGTCTCATGTAAAATAAGATCCCCAAACAGAAGTAAACACACAGTGGAATGTGAGGGCCACAGGGGCGAGGGTGGCACGAACAGCCCACAGCTATGGGTACAAGCGTGGTGTGAACTGATTGAGATAACAGAAGCATTTCAGCACTGAGCCAACTGGACCCAGAACACAGAGGACGTGGGGAGAGCCAGGAATACACACACTTAGAGCCACACACAACCACGTTAGACTGCCATAACCACAGACACACAGGCATCTCCAAAGCAAACCTCGCTGGGCACAAAATAAAGATCTGATCTTGATTTCTGAAAACTGATGTAATTTTCCCCACAGTGTTTAGTGGTGAACTGGATTGTTGAGCCGCAAAAACGTGAATGGAAATGTTTGCTAACGGCTTGAGCATAGCAACTAACAGTGATGTTTTTCTGGATGTTTTTAAACCTGATTGAATGTGTAATGTTCATTTTATTAGTGTTTAATGATTTGACATACACTAGATGAAGGAAAGAAAAACAAGTAAGAAAAAATGCACTTTGGGAAAGAGAAGAATAGTTATGGTGATGCTTGCCCTAGTTATAGAGTTGTCAGGCTTGGAGCGCTGATGAGAAACTCCTGGATGTCAAATTGTCTATGTAGATGCATTTACGACTTTGTGACTGGAGACTGACAGCTCTGAATAGATCAAAACCTACATTTCCTGCTCCTGGCAGCCTGGAAGGATTCACTCTGAGTCACCTGTGCAATGTTACAGTTATGCTCCTGTTCCCCAGGCTACAAACTTTCCATCCTTTAACGTGTCAATATTGCAGGAAGCTCGTGTGAATCTCTTCAGGTATGAAGGACTGAGCGTAGAAGATCTGACGTCACTTCTATGAGTAACGAGGGAATTCAGGAATCTCTCCCAACTGGAATCATGAGGCATCCTGCTGACTAAGCGGATGTTATGCAAGGAAAAGAAAGAAGGAATGTGTAGATCAACCCATCACAACCCTGTGTAGTAAAGAGACAGGGGAAGGTAAATATTATCTTTCTTTTTTTGCATGACACCGAAAAAGGAATGTGATAAGGAGAGCCAGATAAGAAGAAATCTAGACAAGCCCCCATAAACTACTATTCAGCAACATGTAGCTAAATATTCCCAGTGCCTTTATGTGACAGCTCTCAACTGATTTACTGAAATCGGCTTGTTTCAGAGTAAATGTGCCCTACAGATGAACCTCACTTAAAGATTTGACCTCTTGCACTACACTGTAGGTGTAAGGAGTAAGTACAAGCTAACTAGCATCATTCCCAAGGGTTTTCCCTGATGGCTTCTACTGCATTGACAGAGTCAGACCTCTCACTCAACTCACCTCAGCGACCATGATAAAGACACCCCAGAGGATTCAAGCCTGTAGTCTGATAACCTTTCACACTGCTTCCATCTGTAACTACCACAAAGCTCCATCGGTGAGGGACAGCTGGTTATAGAGGGTTTTAAACAGCCTTCTCTTCTCAATGTGTGGCAACACACAGCACAGCTGTTTCCCCTCCATCCACAGCAGGCCAGGATAACCTCAACACAGCATCATTAGATAGAGCCGGTATTGTACTAAACGGCCCACGGTTAGACCAGGATACAGCCAACACTGAATGTCTGAATGAGCAGTGAGGAGTGAGGATATTATCATTCATGTCCCATTTATAATGTCAGCCAAAATGTGGATCCCTCAAGATGTAAATACAGTTGCCCTCAGTGCCATTTCTGACACTCAAAGTTTGCCCAAATAAATGAGGGCATAACAGACTTCTCTAGATTTTAAGCAATAAAAATATATTAAATAAATGTATAATTAATACATATTATTATTTATTAGCTTAATTATTTATAATAAATATATAAATATAAATAACATATGGGGCTGTACTTGATTATTTTAGTAACAATTTTGGTAATAATTTTTTGATCTGTCAAAATTATTTAGTATAAAAAATATTTTCTGTACGTTATTAAAAGAAAAAACATGTTATTTCATTGTCATCACTCAAAGGTTGTGTATTTTATGTGCAACAAAGTTTTTTAATTATAAACTAATTGTTGCTAATAATATATTTTATATACAAAGAATTTTATCTAATCAATCACGTTTTGTGTATCTTACATATGTATGTCTTTTCCGTCATATTGGGGATATTCAATTTATGCCTAAAAGGTATTTTAGATTAATTGGGCTGCCTGTAATATCAATTCATCTTTAGTAGAAAAACGTACAAAAAGTAACGTAAACTAATTACATTTATCCCCTTCAATGAGTCACAAAATAATGTTAAAAAATATATACAGAGAATAGGATCGGTCCATTCCTCCATCTCTCATGTTGACTGTAATAAGATAATCAGATGAGAACAAAAAGTCCATCTGTCCTTCATGAGCCAACTACAATGGGACCATATATTCACCACATTTCCCTCCATCCAAAACTTCAAATCAGAGAACCCAGACTAGATCATATCATATCCCTTGAGTTTCCAGAACGGGACGCTCAGGCAGCACAGCGCCGCTCAGATAAATGTATCTGACCCCAGAGACCTGGGTCATCTGTCACTTACACGACTATTAGTGATTTATGTTTCCCACTGGATAAAGCTCTGCAGTTCCAGCTGCACATCTGAGGAAGAACACTGTGGTGTCAGAGGTCACTTTAAACTCTCAACCCAGTACTGTTCAACCGTCCTGGCAGCATTTTCACAGAGCTGTCAGCAGTAAAAAGAGAGATGCACCTCGCTGTCATATTGATCAAGCAAGATGCCCTGATCATCCCCTAATTACAACCATAGCAACCTTGTCTCTGTCAGACTCATCTCAGGAATCTATGACCCCGGGGTCCTCTAAAGGGACCCTGACCCTGTGGCCCATCTCAGGCCTGACAAAGCAAAGCTGAGAAATGTCACTCACACATTCTCAACACTAAAAGACACATGCACATTCACGCCTGCCCCACACAAGCGTGCTAACAGACACACAGAAGCATATTTGTGTGTGGATACAGTGTGTAATTACAGAGATGAGACGGTTCAAGCCTCAGCCCAAAGTGTCGTTTTACCTTATTCCACCGCAGTTAACAATTCTGCTTTCCCACAGTCACACACACACACACACACTAAAACAAAAGAACAACAAACAACTAGTAACTACGTTTACAAAAACTAGAGCACGACACAAACACACAGAGACAGAGGTCACCTATTAACCCAGTTTGACCAGTAAATAAGCCAGGAATGTCAGTGAGTAAAAGGATCACAGAGAGGGAAAGATAGAGAGATTGAGCTCTTTTCCTGCATGAATATGCAGACAATATGACAGAAAATGCCTCTCAGTTGTTATTACACACACTGACTCAGTTCCTCATTTCTCAATCACTATTGTTTTGACAAACTGTTGACATTCATTTTAGGGATGTACAATGTATCATTTATCAAAATTAAGCAAATGTCTCATTTATAAAAATTAAGCAAATATCAAAGATGAATGCCCAGTTTTATGTACAACTGTACATATTTATCTTATGATGTCTAAATTCACTTGTAGATGTTTTTATTATTTTGAAAATAGTAAAATTATAGATAAACATACTTTGTTAAAAAAAAAAAAGTATATTTTCCAATCATCAGCTTAATAAATGAATAAATGTCAGCCAGAATTTTAATATTGGTGCACCTCTAACAACGTCACAAAATTACATTGAGCACACGAAAAAAAACAATACAATCCAACAAATGGACAGAAAAATGCAAACTCACAGACATCCACTGTTTTAAAGCATATAATTCAAGTCCTAATGGAGTTCATCTGTATTTAATTGCCCAAAAACTGAACTCAATCACCCTATACACACACAAAGTTTTGCTGATCCTGTATAAACAACCATTACGTCCTACTAGGTGATCAGTCCAGTCCCAGCTTGCTCAAATTAGACTAACTAGACACTCACAGTAATGAGAGGATATGAGTTCTATATGAGCCTCACTGTTACTGCCATTAGGGCTGAACACTAAAAGGAAAGTTAGGGAGATAAATAAAAATAAAAAACTAATTAAAAAAGGAGTTGAACACAGTCAACACACACTAAGTGCAGAAATCATTAAACTAATCCACTTGTCTATAGATCACTGGATCTCTGTTACAGATTGCTTAACTTACCAGGACAAGTGTTTTCCAAGAGCAGGATAAAACACTCAAGCTGTCGAGCCTTTTGAAGAACGGAGCTCAGCAGAGAGTTGGTGCTCCAGCGAATGTGTGTGAGAGTCTGTGTGTGTGTACACGACTGACACAGCAACTCAAATACTTCTCCTCCTCCTCCTTTCCTACATAGCTCCTCCCAGGCAACCCTTTCAGGAAGAAATACAAGCAGGAAGCGCAAGACACATAACCAAGTGAATATGTGTTTGAGTCTTATTTACTCCACAAATCCTTCGCCTATTCTTGGTCTCAAGTGGTTTCCGATTGGAGTTGTCGCTTCCGACTGGTGTTCACCTACTGGATATTTCTGGCGGTCATTTCCCAAAACAGCTCTCAATAATCTTTTCCAAGGTTCCACCTACCGTAGACTACAGGAGGAACTGATATAAGAGTGTCTGTCGGCTTCATCAAAGTAAAAGGAGTGCTGCAGTGGAAGCCATGAGGAAATCCATTCATTCGGTCTGACAATTTCAGGAAGACCTCCACGGAATTACCTGAGACAGAGTGAAGAGAATCATCTCGTATGAGTGTTTCTGTTCTGGGAAGCAGACCGGTAAGAAGTATTTGTGGTTTCTCGGATCTCAGAATGTGAGTCTGGGTTGAGCGTCGCCCTCAAAACACAAGTAAAATCCCATAAGAGCTGGGAGTGGACTGGATCCAGCTCAAAGTGATGGAAATCAATGAAAGTTACCAAACAAACTTTTTCTCTCTCTCACCGACACGCCAGTATCAGAATCATTTTGTAGACTCCACCTCTCCATATTAAGCAAGATTAACTAGATTATTTAAGGAGTGGTTCTGGTTTGGCAGACCACCTTTGAAGGTGAATGTTCTGCTTAAAACAGATAACTTCTGTCATCCAGATGCTCACTAATAAACAAGTCAGTCCCAAATAGTTTCACCTTTTCAGGTCCATTCATTCAGTCAAGTGCAGGTGTGGATTCTTAGCCCATTCCTCTCCATCTGACTGCCTTTGAAACCCACACCCTCATGCCAACGGTGCATACATGAGTCCCACTGTAATCACAATCCCCACAGAATGTCTGCCTGTGGCTATGGGAACAGATCTCTATGGGGACGGCTGAAGCACTAAGTTGAGGAAAGTGACTCAGGCAGATGTTAACCAAAGGTTTAAAATAGGGGGGTTAACAAACAATTGACAATAAGTTTCATTTATAAAATGACACCGATGATTAATCAGCTTAGCAGTGTGGAAACACGGTCTAAAACAGGGATCTAAATTGAAAATGCAGATTGAATTGCATCATGTAATATTTGCAACACAAAAGCTTACCCCTGGATGTGAAAACGAATCAGGCTAAATTTGGAGTATTGAAACATTTTACGGTCTTTAAACAATGATCAAACAGTGATAGAGACCATAACAACATTATCAGTGCTTAGCTTTAAGGATTTTTTTCTGTTTTCCCAATGGCAGTCTCTCTGCCATTAATCTCAATATAAAATACATAAACACCTAAAAAAAAAAAAAAAAAAAAAATGCATTTATTGTTTGAATGCACTACTTTCATAACCATCATCAAGAGTTGACGACCACTGATTTCTTCTCATGTCTGTCATCAGATTTTCTTTTTTATTTCTATATCGATCTCTTCAAACTCTGTACAGGGATGAAGACCTCTTATCTTTCACCTTAACATTGTAACTTCATCCCTGCCCATGTTCCCGAGATGTTTACGGTGAAGCTGCTTATGCTGCAGGATCAACACTAATGTTAAAGAGGCTGGCTGCGCTGTGTGCAGTGCCACATTGGTAAAGCTGTCAGCACTGATCTGTCTGGGTGCTCATCTGAGCTGCTGAAGAATGGCAGTGTCTTTGAAAGAGAGGATTATGGAGCAGTGCAGGATTACTACTGCTGCCCATCTTTTATACTGAAGATCACGGACCACTCTGTAGGCTCTGAACGAGACACACTCACAGGGTCAGACTCGCACACGGACATCTCCTTTTACAACTCACAGACATGTCTAAATGGGCTTTCACACCACTAAATCATCACAAATACACACGCCTCTGTGAATGAGGATGTACACATAAACTGTTGTTTACAGCTGTTTACATACTTAACAGTTGCATTTAAATAAACAGTTAAAATTTCCATGTGGGTAAGATTTCTTTTCAGAAGACAGAGGAAAGATGAATGTCAATCTAATTCCCTATGAATTCAAGAGTGGCATTATAAACACGTCCAGACAGAATCTCCACCGTTTATTTTTTGCGTGAAATTCTGCACTAGGCTATGGATCTACCTAGCAAAAAACTATTTGCTAACATTCTTATTAGGCCATTCATGATTAAACTTAAGTTTTTAAAGATGGTTTTCAAAAATACTTTTTGCTAACTTTATGGGAATCTCACTTTTGCTCTTAATGTTCTGAAACAAGTAAAATCCTAAAAACATTAGACAAACGTCAAACTAAAACGTTTTACAAAATTTTATTTTCTATTAACATAACTGGAAGAATGTCAGGTCATAACTTCAAGAGAACTTTGCCAGAGCATTTACAAAGGTTCAGAAGATGTTCCCTGTTATCTGGATGAACAACCACACAATGGGCGGGGTGTCAGTATAGAACTTTCCATTCCGTGGAACTCTACAGAGTTTTCAGCAGAATTCCATGCACAGATGTAGGCCTGGTTACAAGTGAGTGGCACTGAAAGCATTGTCTGAAATCGAGCCTGCTTTAACACGTGCACACACACACACAGAAAAGTTTAAACCATTTGTTAAAAAGGTTGGCAAGTCAGCGCCACAGATTTGGAGACGTTACACAAAAACAAGAGCACCTGAGCCAATCAATGCATGGAGAAAGAGGGAGATCAGGGGTGAGTGTACTCTCAGTCACACTGCCATACAGGGGAGGAGACTAGATTCACTTCCTCACGTGCTGTATGGAAACACAGCCCTCTGGGAAGGGTGGAGGGCTGGCTGGACTAGTGCTGTTTATCTTGGGAGGGCAGTTTCTAGGGAGAGGCTTTAAAGAGCCAACTCACATTCCTCAGGAAAAAAAGATGGATATTTAGAAGAGTGTGTGAGGAAAAGAGAAAAGCTTGGTCACGTTTTGAAGTCCAAACGTGGGGAAGCTGTATTTAGTAAGTGCATGTGGGTGGTTGATGTGGCAAACATCTTACGGGTCAAAAGCATCATCCACAGATTAAAATAAGACTGATTTATTAGTTGAGTCTGCCAGTTTAATTTTTCTGGAATTTCAGTGCCCATATTATGTGACAGTAAAGATGTTTTTTTTCCCCATATTTTTTTCATTTAGCAAATGCTTTTATCCAGGTTGATTTACAAATGAGGAACATCACAAGAATTTTATAATAAAAGTCAACAACATACAGCAATCAGGTACACAGTAGAAATTTGATTTAAAAAAATACAAACATTTGGTGATTAGCAACTATTTCTGAATCTGAATTCCATAATAAACAGGGGTTGCGGTTAAATCGACTCAAACTCTGTAAGTAATGTTTTTTGCTCATTGGAGAGGAAAAAATTATTAAGGATCTCTGTGTTCTATGGAAAGCCTAAAACTGCTTTAAGGTCAATAAAATAAAATAAAATAAAATACTTTATATCTTTCAGTAGTATTATATATAAAAACGTCATGTGTAATTGGGAATGCCAAAACAATTCTAGGCAAGTTCAATTGGTAACAGATTGAGGAAACTGCATGAACCATTCTGTCATAGTCAGGTCATAGGGAACGCAGTCACAGTCAACATCAAATTCTGTAGTGGCTTGTGTGTGTGTGTGTGTGTGTGTGCGCGTGTGTGTGTGTGAGTGGGTGAGTGTGTGTGTGTGTGTGAGAGAGAGAGAGAGAGAGAGTCCCATTATCAACACATCAGCTACTTAGAAATCACAAAATAAACGACGTCTTGTTTATACATTGATCAAACACTTCACGGAGCACTTTTACATGCACACCAGTAAACTGATATCTCACAAATATCATCTTATTAAAATAACCAGTTTTCCAGTACGTTTGCATGCACATCAGTAACCTGAGAATCCAAGTAAGCTGCGTTTTACATGACTTTATTAATAAATCAAGTTATTTCCCTTTAGTGACATCAAAATATAATCATTTGCGTATCTGACTCAGAGTATTCCATACATTTGTCAGTTGTGATGATAAATTAAGCTTGCAACATGTCGGGAAA
Source organism: Carassius auratus (assembly GCF_003368295.1). Classification (NCBI taxonomy): domain Eukaryota; kingdom Metazoa; phylum Chordata; class Actinopteri; order Cypriniformes; family Cyprinidae; genus Carassius; species Carassius auratus. The sequence goes on from NW_020523328.1 coordinate 381,319, forward strand.
CTTACAGCTCGTATATTATCCTCTCATGCAGTTATTAACGGATCATTGTGACTGAATCACATCTACTTCTGCTGCACGAGATGAGAACACATTTTAATCATTTTCTGAGTCATGAAAAAGTCTGCTTTTGTAATAGAGTGGATTGGTGTAATGTGGGACACTGACTAATGTGGGACACCTAAGCTTCATTGAGTTTCTCTCTTCTTTTACAACATTAAAGTGAACATGATTAGTGTTGTATTCAAGCAGGGGTGTCAAGTTATTGAAATCACTTGATTTTCTAGAAATTATGACAGAAAAGTGGCCAAGAAAATCAACAAACAAGAAGTACCTCTTGTAAAGTTAACTGAAATTACACTGACATAGGTTTTAGACTAAATTAATGTTAAGGATATAAATCTGTTATAAATAAAAAATGTTCTAAATTGTTATCAAATTATATTTGTGATGAATTTATTCATCAAATTTTGCCATAATATTCTTAAAATGTGTTAAGAATATTTTCTATTTAGAAATCTTTGTTGTCACACTTTAGAAAATTATGTTTCAAAAGTGGGACAGCATGTTTTGACTAATGTGGGACAGTCAAATATACCATGTTATTAAATTGATAAAATGTGCATTAAGAGGATTAAATGCCATACATGTAATTTTGTACATTTTAGGGCTTATAATGCAGCAATATTATTTGTTTTAAGATCCAGATTCACAATTTAGCGACTAGAGGACAAGGGGATCCTGGACCATGGGATGATGTCCATGACTGCCCAGGACTGCTCATTTCTGTTATGAAGTGTTTTTACCATTATAATTTGATTAACACAAGCTTTTGAAAAAAAAATTAATATTAGAAGTTTACTGAAGTTTAACAACAGTTTTAAAGGCATTCTATGTAGAAAATTTTACATTTTTACAAAAAATTAAAATTAAATAAGTTACCATTACGTTACTGTCACATAACACACATGCGCACTTCAATATGCAAAAATTGGGTTATTGCGTTTACATGGCGTACAAAATCGGAGTAAGAAGCAAAAAAACTACCTGTTGCAACTGGTTTATGCTTACACCGTTTATGTCCTTACTCTGATAAAAGAAAACGCATTTACATGAGCACGTTCTTAAGTCAATTATGCTTAATAAACTGAAAAAACTTAGCTACTTGGTCATGTAAACGCGGTAAGCAGTTTTCTTTTATCAGAGTAAGGTACTAAACGGATTAAGCATAAACTGGTCGCAACATTTTTTGCCTCTTACTCCGATTTCGCGTGACATGTAAATACAATAACCCGCTATCTGCTTATTGAAGTGTGCATGTGTGTTACGTGACAGGAACGCATTGTAGTGCAGATTTAAGCGCATCTACACCTAGCAAATGTCTTGCGATTTTAGTACCGGACTGCCTTTTTTGAGAACCAAGTTAGCTTCTACTCTGGAGCAGGGTCTAACCAGCACAACTGGTACTAACTGTGACATAAGTAGACATTAATTGGCCAGACGTGTTCAAAAACGCCCTCACCCGCCATAATTTAAAACACAGTGTAACATACTATAAACATTGTGTCAACTTACTTCGCAATGATGAACAGCGATAACTTAACAGATGCTGAAGTGCAGGCACTTGTAACAAAATTAGCACTGCCAGTTGTCATTGGAGATTCCTTCTTTCCGTTCTTTTAATCGTTTTACGTATACGTCGACATCCATGTACATTATTGTGAAACCTACGAGACACAACAAAAACACAGCTCCGAATCACAGTGTCCTCCATCCTCCTGTTGTTAACGTTGTTCTTTGTTAACGTTATTGAACGCCGTAGACAAATGACATCACTGTCGACTGGCTTACGTCACATCCTAGTACACATGGTCAGTGCGAATGGAACCCTTTAAATGGTACTGGGAAATAGTTCATGAATAAATTTACAGTACTAAAGTACTGAGAAGGTTGTTCTGGAACTAAAGCGGTGTGAAAGGCCCTAAACTAACTAGCTTAGGACCTAGAGGCTAGTCTGGGGTTGAGGGGTGTGTGTGTGTATGGTTTGAGAAAACAGACTTTGCTCTGGAGGAGACAAATAACATGCAGACTACAGATTAATCTTTACTAAACATTAACAGTCCCCCCATTCTCCATCTCAGCTGATAGACCTCTACTCACCGCTGACAGTCCTAAGTTGGAATTTGACTTGCAGCAGCACATCCTGGAAATCCACAAAGCACTCCTCTCCATGTGAGGTCACAGAGGAGGCCAGTGAAGTCATGGACCTCGGCTGTGACATTCAGTCTGATCCCACATTTCACAACACTGTGGAGGATGACGTCCACAAAACTGACATAAGCACTACCAAAGAGTACAATCTTTTCCCACATGTAGGAATACCGTCGAACTATACTCAAAACTTTATACCAAAAACATTTTAGGCCTGATTACTCTCCATTTTCCACGTCTAGTGCACAACTGAGCACACAAATTCTCAAAGTATATGCATTCACTGCATACACACACTACCTAGCAGACCTACGATTTCCATAATGCAGAAAATTTGTAATAACCCGATCTGTAAAAAAATAAAAACTTTAAAGTATAAATTGTTAATGTTTTATGCCTTCATTTGAGTACCATATTTTTTATAATTAATTTCTTTTAAATCATAATCCAGAATATTTTAAACAGACAATAAATATAGCATTATTGTAGCACTACATAATTGTTGCAATATATTTTTATAAATATAATTAAAATTAAAACAGCATTTGGAGAAAAATCCAATGGATTTCATACGGCCTTAATGTTTTTTTTTTTATATATATAATTCATGTAAATTGTAAATGAAAAAAAAAAATCAGAAAGAAAAAAAAAACAATAATAAAAAATAATATGGACTAGTGTTGTCATGGAACCAAAATTTCAGTATTCAGTACCGATACCAGTGAAAATCGATACCAATTTCGGTACCAAAGCAAACACAAAATATGTAAAAAATAAATAAAAAAATAAAACCAATGACATTCTTTATACTTATTTACAATTGTGTTTAGTTTAAAGTTTTTATACAAGTAATATAATTATGAAAAACAGTAAACAAGTTTCACTCAAATTAAATTTATCTTTTAATTAATGACATTTAAACATTTTTTTTTTGGTATATAAAGGGGATTTGTTATTAAAAATTAAAACAAGGAAGAAATATTGTATGATTTATTTCTTTAAAAAATAAAGTTTTATAAAAATTTTCAACAGTAGTAGCAGTATCACATGCATTCTACAAAATAACAGTAATATTTCTAGCACAATGCCTTTATGTAAAAATGAACTTTTATTTTGACGGGTTAGTGTGAATACCTTTAAATTGGCACTGGTTTTACTAAAATGAAAAGGTAAAATGCTTGTGAAGTGACTCAGAACAGTTCTGGCGATGTTGTTTATGACCCTATTTTTTAGATTCCATCCACGTTTTCTGCTTTGCGAATATCATATCGCTGTATGCGTCAAGAACCGGGTTGACCGGGTACTCTGTACCACCGGTACTTAAAGAAACCTGGTACCGTGACATTTTCATTTTATTTTTTTTACCGACTTGGCTTGTTTGAGCAATGGAGAAGATCACGTTCTTTATCGCAGAAGTGGAAAGGAGGAAATTTAGAAGAATGTTTGCAAACAAGCAGGTTTATGCCATATTTTTCCATACTATACAAGTCAAAGCTGTTTTGTAGCAAACATTCTTCAGAATTTCTTCCCTTGTTTTAAGCCAGACAAATCTCAGATGAAACCACACAAAGATGAGGCATGATGGCTAAACAGTCCATTTAGATATGTATGTGTGCATGTATATTTTTAATGGATTGATTTATAAATTCACACAAACATACAATAGAATAAAGTGAAAATTACAACAAGGAAGAATTCTAATTAAGAGAAAAAGTCAGTCAGTCGTTTCCCATCATGCTTTTGAATAGCGCAGTCGGTGGATAGCAACTGCGCTTGACTGCTCAATCCGACACAGCCGCCTCGCCGTCGTGAGAGTTTTTTGGCACACGTCAGCATGACATCAGAGCAAGGCGGACGTAATTCGGGACACTTTTCTAACCGGCATGCATCTCGCGCTGATCACCGGTGATCGGTTCTGCGCAGACTTTGCTCATCTCAAACAAGCCTACTAATATCCTGATGACGAAAATTACATCACAACTGTCTACAAACCGAAGCAAACACGAACAAGCGAAAACATATAGCTTAAATATACTATCAACAAAATAATGAGGAAAAAATACATGAAAATACACTAATAATACAAGGTCTCCTCAAATGTACTTGATTCTTTAAATGAACATTTCTAATTTAAGATAACATCTAAAACGAACTATTTCATTTGTCATTATACCACAAAGAAAAGGCCACAAGTGCCGGAATACAAAGACATGACATAATAGTTGTTAATGTTTGTTTGAATAAATAGGTCTTATCGTGTCCATAAAGGTCAATGTGATGCAATTCTCTATTTAGACAGACACTGAAAGATAAAGCTCAGGCTATCAACTAACAGAATAACAAAAACATACTCTAATCCCTTTTCAGCTTCCTTTGCAGTGGAATCAGGTCAGAACGATATTAGGAGTAGTAGCCTGTGTGCACAGTAAAACAAAACTGCCAAGCTGTCTTGTTCTAGGATCTGTTTCACTCGAATTGGTGACTAAAGATATACTATATTTGCAGACATCTAAACACAGGTCTATCTTAGCATCACATAACCACACACTTATTAGTTTACTATTCCTGGACTGCATCAATCAATTTCTGGGATTTAATAACACCGGAAACTGTCTGAAAGGACATAGAAAATAAACCAAAACATCTCAATAAAGGAAGTTCCTGTGGCCTCCAGGGCCAGTTTCCTTATTAACAAAATATGTTCTATCCACTCACTTAAATATAAAAATAGTCCAAAAGGCACAGTACCATGAAATAGATAGGAAGCAGCTGTCACTTCATACTTCTGTGCTGCTATTTTGTAACTTCAGTGAGCAGTGAAACAGTCAAGGACAAATCACCCAGAGTGCGAGGTAACCTTCACTCCAGGACTTGCCCTAGGGCTCCACTTTTAACAAGACTGCCCATTAATTTTCAAGGTCACGTTCTGCAGTAAAAGTGCTCATCACCCAAAACTGATTAGGAATGGGAAGGCCGACTCGTTGCCGCGAATCGGTTCTTTTGAACAGTTAATATTCGAAGCAAAAGATTCAATGATTCAGGGAACTACGTCATCACGCAGTGCCTGACGTCAAATTATACTATCAATGTAACATTCAACTCATTAAAGCATAATTCTTAAAAACACATTTACAACCTGCGTGTACATTAAAAAATATATTTAAAAAATCATTTACATCACTTGGAAACATTCAGACTATTTGTGAACCGATTCTAAAGATTCGCGAGAGTAAATTTCCTGAGATGACTTACAAATCACATTTGATCTAGCTGAATATGCTCAATAACAATTTTACAAAATAAACTGTGAGTGATTAACGTTTTCGACCGTTGCGAGCATCGTCTATTTTTAATACTTAGTCGACATTAAATATCCATTAAACTAGATTAAAATTCTAGAATGTAACGTTATTTTCAGTATTTAAACTAGATGCTCGAATGTTATAGTTTTCGGTTTCGAAAAATCCAGGGTGTGATAATCTTTGGACTATCATAAACATTGAGTCTTTTCAGCACTCACCTCAGCAGCGACACTGCAGCGTTTCCGAAGTAAAAAGAAACATCTAACTATTCTGTCCCGTATGAATTTAGAGCTAATGTCTTCGAGAGACAATAAGAGTAACTTACCTACACTTTCATGAACCCTGATCACCGATTGAATTTCTGCGGGGAATATACCACTATCAGACCATAATATATGAGGCTGTAATGTTATTGTATTATAAAGAAAACAGGACGTCGACGGTAACATATGTTTTAATTTAACACACAACTATATGTCTGTAGTTTCTTAAGATGTTCTTACAATACAACAAAAATATTGTCTAGGACAAGAAAGCGGGTTAGAGTGTCTGCACGCCGTGTGAACACCCCTAATACTGCAAATAATAGTATGAGCCGAATCCCGCCATTGGTCGCTTCCCAGTTTGGAAAACGCAGGAAAGTTTCCAAGGTAACCGCCTCTAAATGTGTTACGCATTACGTAATTATTTTGTCTCCCTAAAAACTCATGGTAAGTAACTTATAAAATATATCTGTGGCGGGAAAAAAAATCATTGGGTTTTATTCTTTCATCTATTTAGGAGTATTCACATTCATTTTTTCCATTCTGTCAAGGCCTGGATCTTTTAGTCAACATTTCAGCCTTGTGATTTGATGCTGATGTTATGTCAGCAAAGCTAAAACACGGTAAATTGTAACAAGAGGAGATTTAGCAAGCTGAATTAAAAAAGAGGAAGGTATGTAAATTGATGTAAATTCTGTCTTAAATATTTTTTGCAGTCCAGTAAGACAAGAGAAAACTTATTTGATGGTTAATAACTACAACAATATGTAATATTAACTAGTTAGTGGAGAAATCTTTTTTTTTTTTTTTTTTGTGCTACATAGATTACATGTGTTGGGGCCTGTTTTTATACAGTCTCTGGTTAAGGCTCAGGTCTCAGCCAGCTGGGGTGTTATGGGGGATGGGGTTAATTCATTAACTGGCACACATTCACTATAGTGTTTGTTCTTGTCTGTGTATACAATGGGGCTGCTGATAAACTAAAGTAGCAGAGGGTAAATTCAAAGTGATTTAATTAACTTAAGGTAGACTTTCACTTTTTGACTTCTTAATGTGCTATTGAGAAGCAGTTGTGAAGACAAATAATGCAATAATGTAATAAATGTAAATAATCTCAGTTCGTTTTGGAAAAAATAGCAGCAGAATGGGGCCCGTTCTTCGTACAATGGTAATTCAGTAAACTGGATTTGATTGTTGGTGATTTGACTTGACCTTGGATTGATTGGTTCTTCGAAACTTATCCTGAAGTTGCTGTCATAGGACTGGAGCAGGCTTATTTCATGTAAAAAGGATTAGATCGCATCTTTGCAAGCAGAACTGAGTCAAAAAAAACTGTAAGAAGAGTACCCTACTGATCCAGGGACAGTAAATTACAATAATAGTAATTTAAAAATGTAAAAATGAAAAACATATTTAACGGCTCTGACATTACCTTGAGGAAAAAACCATCATCCAAAACAAACCATGGCTAACAGTCAGATTCAGCTGTTTATTTATGATCCAGAATCAGATCCCGAGGCTGAAACTGAACGAGAGCAGCAGCAGCAACGACTCGCTCCGAGCGGGGCTCGAACCCGGGTCTCCGGCATGGGAGGGGACGCACTAACAAGGAGGCAGAGATATTTGAAGCAGTTTTACTCACCGCCTGCGGTTCGAATACACAATCGTGACCCTTTTTCCTTGGGATTGCATCATCCTTAAGAAATAAACGATACGCAAATCCATCGTCAAACTGGGCATTGTTTGTAAAACAAGCATCTTTGAAATGCAGGGAACAAACACAAACACTTGCACAACTCCGTTGATGCTCTGTAAAAATAAACTCCATCCACTGGTCCCTTAATGCTGTTTTTTCTTTGGTAATCTGTGCAGGGTTGTCTTGCCCTGGCAACCAAAAACACTCCTTTTGTGACATTTCGCGACGCTCTCGCTCTGATCAGTGAACGTCTCTGCTGTGCTCTGCTATACAGGAGCACGCGCTCTTCCGGCAGACGTGCCCTTAGGACCCATATAAGGAAATTCCGCTCCATCTAATGTCACACAGAGCCATACTCGAAAAAAACTTTCCGAAACTTGTGACAAACCGGAAGGAGTATTTTTGGAACAGAAATACTACTTCAAACTTACAACTTAATTTTTGAAACTTTGTCCATGTTTAGCATGGGAATCCAACTCTTTAACAGTGTAAAAAACTCAGTATGCATGAAATAGCATTTCACCCCCCCTTTAAAAATGTATTTGTGATACAAATAAATTAAATCTGAGCCGTGCATTAATTTGAGTGGTGACAGCTATTATGGGAGTGGCCTTGAAAAAATAGTGCACATTTCATTCATCTGTTACTACATTTATGTAGTTTTGTTCGCTTGGCTGTTTCCAGAAATGTATCAAGTTTTTTTCGTCAGGTGTCTTTTTGAATTATATGATGTCATTACGTTGCTGTCTTGCTGAAAGCCAATCGCTGCATTGCTGATCGTGGTCTTGAGTATTGATACATCTGCCGTTTACAGTTACAGTTACAGATACATTTGCCCTTTACAGGGAACACTAGAATGCGCACTAACCTTAGACAATTTAAACCAGATATTTTAATTGAATCCCTAAATTCATTTAAAGAACCAAATTAGCCAGAGATCGGTTATCACAATTACTAGAATCTATCAAATCATCCCAGATGTATTAAGTGAGGTACGAAGAATGGCCCCCTGATCTTTAAACCCCCATTACTCACTCCCACTCTGGCTCTGAGAGCCCAAATGGTGTTTGAATCCATTGTTCAGCGCTCGGTTTAACTGTTAGCATGACAGAGGAAAACAGAGAACTCTGAGACACAAAGACCTGGTCCCCTGGGCCGTAAGCCTCAACCGTCAATCCTCTCTCATTACAAGCAATTCTCATTAAACACCAAGCTACTGCTGATCCGTCTCTCTATTGCAAATAAACAATTTAAAAAGTGAAGTATATCAGTTCCACTCCCATACTCACTCTATCCCTTGCAACAGAAGTGTGTGTTTTTTGTAAACTGACGTACTAAACAAAACAAAAGAGCCTAAAGCAACTGTACCACCATAAATGTTATGTAAGCTTATTGCTGTATCATTTAATTCTTATCTAAGACTGAAGAGAAATGAAAACTTTCTTCCCTGAAAAATCAGTTTGCCAGATTTAAATATAGAGTATGAGCAAATAATACCATCTGTAAATCTCTGTTAGTTCCATTTTGAGTTCTCTCTCTGAAAATTGTTTCCATTTTATTCATGACACTTAGATGTGAAACAATGACAGTTACTGTATGTCAGAAGTCTGCGGTAGTCCACTTTCCGAATAAGTGTTCCTGAGAAGCTTCTGAGAAAACCTTACTGATGATGCTCTGGAGCTTAATATAAGCTTGTGTAGAGCCAAGTAATTGTCTGTTTTCAGTGAGCTCACCCACATCCAGGACTTCATGTTCTGTTTAATCTAGGTCCAAAATCAACCATAATTATAGGAGAGGGATATCACACCTTGACACACTGTAAAAGCTTTATCTGATGTTTATATTTAGTCTCTTCCCACAGAGGACTGCTAGTCTTAAATCTGTAGCTCACACATAATATGCTCATAATTCGGTTATATTAACATGACATGATCAAGTGTGTGAGACTAAATCCTGTCATATTTACTCTCCCTCATGTCATTCCATTGAATTTTTCTACTTCTGCCGAACACACGATCAGATATTTTGAAAAATGAGGATGACTAAACAGTTTTGGTGCATGTTGACTTCCATTGTAGGGCGGAAAACATCTCAGAATAACTCCATGTATGTTCCACAGAAGACAACTGTCACTTTAATAATATATGAGTATCATATTAAAGATAGACAAACAGCTGCATGATTGTTTAGTATTGTATATTGAAATATGAAAATACATTTTTAATGTCCTTCTATCGTATTTCCAAACCGCATCCAACAACTGCATTTTTCCTTGCATTGAGGCAGAGGCTGGCAGAAAGCCAAACCAGGATGCTGCTATTCAGTCACCAATGACAGTCTCTCTCTCTCTCTCTCTCTCTCTCTCTCTCTCTCTCTCTCTCTCTCTCTTTCTCTCTCTCTCTGTGTGTGTGTCCCCACCCCCATGTTTTAATTCTCATATAAACAAATACTGTCCTTTCCTTACCCCTTTCCCTCATTCCCATTGGATGATAGACCTATGGGAATGTATCCATGTGGCTGGCGATGGGTAAGGATCTCTTATCTCTTACCTTTCATTATCCCACTGGCGAAAACAGAAAGAGACTGGCAAGATGAAACAGGAAAGATAAGGCCAACAGCGTTGGATAACAGAAAACCACTGCAGAGGCAGACAATGAGAAAACACCAGATGACAACCGTGATCAGCATGTGAGATCATATCATAGGTGATAAATCATTCCATATACTGGACCGCACCACGCAGAATCCATTACAGTTTCAGAGATTTTAAAGGAATGGAAAGTGCCTAGCATGTGTTGCTTTGAAATACAAACCTGTGAAAATGTTTTGACTAAGCATAAGGTCACAGTCTACTGACTTTCCATAATGCTTACAGGAGAAAGAGTAGTGCAGTGTCTTATCAGTGCACAAGCCCTCCCTTCACAATCACTGTATTTTAAGCAATAGTTCACTTAAAAATGAACATGCTGTCATTCTTTACACACGATCATGCTTTCAAAACTCATGTGACTTTCTTTCTTCCATGCAAAACAGAAAATGCTCAAGCTATTCTTTTCTATAATAAAAGTGAATGGTCACCATTCATGCACAGTAAAAATACTCCTGGTAACAACAACAACAATAAGAGTCGTAAATTCACCCCAAAATTTTTGGTATTGCAGGCTGGCATATTGGTGCCTTTAAATTCTACAACTTATAACTATATATTTAATCAAGTAATATAATGTAAAAAAAAAATCTAAAGAGCACAGCATCAGACTAATACACAACAGTAAAATAATGCCATAAACATTAACTAAATAACATTAAATGCATCACATAACTCCCTATTGTATAACTGAATTATATGATTCACACTGAGACCTCTGTTAATGTCCTTTTACTGTTTTCACCATTAATTATATGCTAACTCCATCAATTTGATTACATATGTAAAGCTAAACCATGTAAACATGTAAAGCTAAACCATTTACAGTTTTTAAAAGATAAGATTTTCAGTGAATAACAATTACATTGCTTTTTTTCCTTCCCTCAAGCTATTGCATGGCTTTTGTGCATGAGTTTATCTTTTCTTTTTTCATAGTCAGAACATTCCTCAAAATATAATTTTTTTGGGTGTACTGTCTCTTTAACTTCTGTATCTGACTTATGTTGTCTCTTAATATACCTCTTTTCCATGATCTCTGCTGTTCTCCTGTTCCCATTGGAGTGGGTGCGTGAGTTCACCCAGCAGGGCCATGACAGAGCAGATGTCAGGCAGCAGAGACTCACACTGAATTAAAGAGGTTTAGCCAACAAAGCAACCCCCCCCAACCAAATATGCACAAAAAAACTCTCACACACACATGCACCACCTATGCTCTGTCAGTCTTTATCAGGAAATATATACAATGTAAACAATGGTTCTTTCAAAGTCAAGGCTGCTTCATGCTCATTAGTATTTTGTGTTTTTTTCTTCTTCTATTTTTATACACTAGCTTGCACATGTGTATACAAATCCAAACCACTATTGTGCCTGGCGTATTGTTGTTTAGGGAGTTACGGCATGCTTGAATTACACGTGTCTCAGAATGTGAGTACTTGAGAGTGTATTAAAACCCACTGCCTCTTGACAGGATCGTTCATGGGAACTGTATCACATTTTTTGTAGAAGTGTGGGGATGTGTGTGGAAGTAGAAAGAGGAAGAGTGGCATGTTAAAGGTTCATGTTTTGTTGGCGTTGCTGACCAAGTCACATGGAAGGTCAAAGATAACATCTGTTCATACAGAATAAACACTGAGTGTGAATATGCAAATGTGTGGTGTTAAAAACAAAAAAAAGAAGAAACATGGATGATGATTATGATGATGATGATGATGACAGGTCTTCACACACGTACACAAAAAAAACCTTAAACCCTGAACCTTAAACCTGTCTAAATAAATAGTTAATTAACTATTTTTTGCAGGACTGTGTTATATACAGTCCACATGCCATTTGTGCCTTTTCATGTTTCCTTCCTTTCATCTTTTCCCAAATAACACATCCCACCAAATCCAAATCCAAATCCTCTTTTTCTTCATCTAGACAAGCAGCTGCTATCCTTCTGGCTCTGAATGGAAAGCCCCAGGAGAGATGGAGGATGAGTGTGACTAGACGCTACAGGTCAAAGGTCGAGACTGCATGTGCCAGATTTCTATATGGCACATCAGTTAGGCAAGTGCACACACCTACTAATCATCATATATATATACATATATATATACACACACACGCTGCACTTAAAAAAGTGTGTTAAAAAGTGTAATTCTGTCCTTTTATAGTCATCAGTTTGTAAAGACACATAATGTTTAATGTGTTTAGCAACTTAAATTGCATTGTGCTATATCAATCAAAATTAATAAATTCTATTATATATTTGGATTAAATTGTGCTTTAAGAAAGACAAAAAAAATTAAGAGATCAAAATGATGAGACTAACTTTTCTTGAACACTTCACTGTTTAAACTTTATTATTATAGTTTTATATATTAAATATGCATGTATATTTTTGTGTGTGTATATATAGTAATTTATATATATACACACACACACACACACACACACGAGAACACAATAGGTTTCATAGAATCGATTATACGATATATTAACTAATATCAAAAAAATATAAAGAAGGAAAAAAGACATTGCTAACTTATATTTCCATGTTTTTCATCAAAATACACTAATATAGCAAGGAGAAGATGGAAATGGATGCAGCAGTGTTATTTTAGTATTATGCTTTTATTGATATTATAAGCTTTCATTTTTTTAATATTTTATTATTTGTAATTCTGATATGCTTTTTACATTTTTATAAGCTTTCGATTTATTTATTTATTTAAATATATATAAATATATATAAGTGTTTAACAGATTTTTTTTTAAGTGAGAAGCCAGGGACATTTTAAGTTTAAGATTTTCATCTAGTATTTATGTTATTTTAGATTTATTTCAATTAATGAAAACTTTAATAGTTTTAGTTGACTGGTTTGTCAGTGTGTTTAGAAAAATGTTAAAGCTGTTACGAATTATTCATTTCAAAAGTTATTTGCACACACACACATACACACTATATATATATGTGTGTGTGTGTGTGTGTGTGTGAGATAAAATTCACTGCTTTCTTATGTCAATGCTGTAAGGCAAATTGACTGTGAAATTGACCATAAAACCTTCAGACACACTGTTGTTCATATTAAGAAGCAGCACATTACAAAAAAAGACACACAAAATCAGCTTTTTCAGTCCCTTAAAATGCACAGCCACACTTACACACACACACACAGGCTCATTACTCGCTTATTGCGGTGTCAAAGATCAAAGCCCAGGGGAGCTGACCTCAGAGCCCCTGAGGAGGAGGCGTTACTCCTGCCATCTTCCCTCACTCTCTTCTCACTCTTTCCACCTTCTAAACTCCACCGATCCTGCTGCTATTAAGCCACAAAATGACACGAGGCACATGTTCCTGCTCAGTGACTGCATCCCAAGCTAAATTATGAATATGAATATCATAATGAATAATGAATGCAGGATAATGTTTTTGTCCTGAAGCTGTGCAAAAAGGGATGAGACTCAGAGACTTGCAGATGTAGGACAAGGGTTTTGATTCTACACTGCATTTTGTTTAAAGCTGGCTTGTTCCTTTCTTTAAGATACTCTTTAAGATGATTTGCAGTTATTCTGCACCATATTTTTATATGCTTTCTAATTTATGTGTTTGTTTTTTTGTGAGTATCGATGTACAGTTGTTCATATGTAAATAATTGAGATGCTGTCAATATTTTATGCTTACTGTCTATGTGGTAAAACAACATTTTACATAGAATTACTAAATAATCATGAGATCACATTTTTAATACAGCTAATGTAATCATTACCCTAAAAGTTATCACCATATATGGTTGCTAAAATTGGTAACACTTTACAGTAAATCAGTTTGGTAACACTTAACAAAGCAGGGTAAGATCCGGTTAAGTAGGACATTTCTTCCAAGTCTTCTCAATACTGAACAGTGTCACAATTTCCCTGAAGTTTCCCTATATATTTATAAATTAAAATCTATTCTTTCATACTCTGTTTGGTGGGAAACCACAGTCATCACCTCAACCGCCTTTAACCCAATTCATTTTTTTTATTTTTATATATATATCTGCACATAAGCATGTTTTTCTGACAACATGCTTGGAAAAGCCCACGTACTCCCGTGAGCTGTGTACGTGTGTGTGAGCGTTTGCACAAGTGGTTCACAGATTTGTGTTGAACATGTGCATTTGGGACAGTGGGGCATGTTATATGGTTTCCCCACATACACACAAAACCTTTTGGTTTCCTTCTTGTGTAGAGCTTTACATGTACATACACTTCTGATGAAAAGGAGGTTCTCACTTCTCAACCCAAAAACAACAGCAAGAAAGCCCCTGCACAAGCAATAATTGCTCCACTTGCTTCAGATATCCATTCCAGTAAGTTCCTCATAAAACTAAACCGTAAATAACAATAAATAAAAATGCTGACTTACCAATGTCTATTCCTTCCCTAGAACTCGGATAGCAACATTTAATTCAACATTGCACAAATAACACATTATACCTTACCATATATCTTATTTCCAGCAGCTCAAATAGTAGCACAGTGTGCTAGCAACATCCAAATCAATCACTGCTTTTGCTAAATTCATAGATGTAGGCTCATTAATCACATTATCTAGATTTTTATCATGTTGGACCATGATTCATGGTGGCTGTTGGCTTTTCCATTGTGGGGTCAGTGCGAGCCAGTGCTTTAAATGGGCCAGGCAGGGCTAATAGCCTCGGACCTGTAGCACCGAGCCCAAAATAACGATGGGTTTAATGAACATGATTAAAAAACAAAACAAAAAACAGGCAGTTTATTTGCATGTTTTGTTTAAGATTTCAATCCAAAAGTTCTGTTATTGTGGCGACATTTCCACACCTTGAAACGTGATGATGAATGAAACAAACTGTTACTGTTTGTGTGACATGTCGGTCAAACGGCCTCATGGGCGGGTCTTAACCAATGAAAGCTGCTATGAATTCCAGACCTTCAGTCGTCAGTCTGATGGTCTGGCTACGCGAGAATACCAATACACTACGGTTTCTGTTTGTAGTCTCAGTATACAGTCATGGCCAAAAGTTTTGGCAATGACACACATTTTGTGTTTTGCAAAGTTTGTTGCTTCAGTTATTGTCACTGAAAAACAATGATAAGCATTTCATAATTTTTAAAGGCTTTTATTTGCAAAACATAAAATATATTATATATATATATATATATATATATATATATATATATATATATATATATAATGAGTCAAGATTATAAAAAATATTATATACAAAAGAGTCTTCATAACCTCTAGTTCGCTCTGGCATGCTGGATATTAGCTTTTGCTCCAAATCTTGACGGATGGCGATCCATTCTTGCTTTATTAGTTCTTGGAGTGGATCACATTTCAGGGGCTTATGCTTGTCCACTCGCCTTTTGAGGACTGACCACAGGTTATCCGGGATTGAGGTCCGGGGAGTTGCCTGGACACAGATCCAAAATTTCAGTATAATGATCTTCGTGCCACTTCTTTATCACTCTTGCTTTGTGACATGGTGCTCCATCATGCTGGAAGAAATCACTCTTGCAGGATGTTTTGATACCAATCTTTATTCATGGCAGTGTTTTTGGCAGAATTATGAGGAAGCCCACTCCCTTGGTTGAAAAGCAACCCACACATGGATGGTCTCAGGATGCTTCAATGTTGGCACAACACAGAACTCATGGTAGTGTTCACCTTTTCTTCTCTGAACAATCGATTTTCCAGATGTCCCAAACAGTCAGAAAGGGAGTGTCATCAGAGAAAATAAATGTGCACCAGTCTTCTGCTGTCCAATCCTTGTACTTCCTGCAGAATTTCAGTCTGTCCTTTTTTTCTTGGAGAGAAGTGGCTTCTTTGCTTCCCTTCTTGACACCAGGCTTGAGACCAAAGTCTTGGCCTCACTGTGTCCGCAGATGCTTACCTACTGCTGTTCCTGAGCAAGCTCTGCACTGCTGGAGACACGATTCTGTAGCTGACTCCTCAGAGACAGTCCTGACGCTTGCTGGACACTCTGGGACTTCCTGAAGACATCTTCACTGCAGTCGAACCTCTATCCTTGTACAAACCCGATTCCAAAAAAGTTGGAACACTGTACAAATTGTGAATAAAAACAGAATGCAATGATGTGGAATTTTCAAATTTGAATATTTTATTCAGAATACAACAGATGAGATATCAAATGTTTAAACTGAGAAAATGTTAAGGAAAAAGAAGTTGATTTTAAATTTCATGGCAACAACACACCCTCTTCTTTTTATAACAGACTGCAAACGACTGGGGACTGAGAAGACAAGGTGCTCTAGTTTAGGGGAAAGGAATGTTGTCCCATTCTTGTCTAATACAGACTTCTAGTTGCTCAACTGTCTTAGGTCTTCTTTGTTGCATCTTACTCTTTATGATGTGCCAAATGTTTTCTATGGGTGAAAGATATGGACTGCAGACTGGCCATTTCAGTACCCGGATCCTTCTTCTACGCAGCCATGATGTTGTATTTGATGCAGTTTGTGGTCTGGCATTGTCAAGTTGGAAAATGCAAGGTCTTCCCTGAAAGAGATGATGTCTGAATGGGAGCATATGTTGTTGTAGAACTTGGATATATCTTTCAGTATTGATGGTCCCTTTCCATGTGTAAACTGCCCATGCCACACACACTCATGCAACCCCATACCATCAGAGATGCAGGCTTCTGAACTGAGAGATGATAACAACTTGGGTTGTCCTTGTCCTCTTTAGTCCAGATGACATGGTGTTCCAGTTTTCCAAAAAGAACTTTTAAATTATGATTTGTCTGACCACAGAACAGTTTTACTCTTTGCCACAGTCCATTTTAAATGACCCTTGACCCAGAGAAAACGCCTGCGCTTCTGGATCATGTTTAGATATGGCTTCTTTTTTGACCTATAGAGTTTTAGCCGGCAACGGTGAATGGCACAGTGGATTATGTACACTGACAATGTTTTCTGGAAGTATTCCTGAGCCCATGTTGTGATTTAAATTACAGTAGCATTCCTGTATGTGATGCAGTGCCGTCTAAGGGCCCGAAGATCATGGGTATCCAGTATGGTTTTCCGGCCTTGACCCTTACGCACAGAGATTGTTCCAGATTCTCTGAATCTTTGGATGGTATTATGCACTCTTTGCAATTTTTCTTTGAGAAACTCCTTTCTGATATTGCTCCACTGTTTGTCGCCTCAACATTGGGGGAATTGGTGATCCTCTGCCCATCTTGACTTCTGAGAGACACTGCCACTCTGAGAGGCTCTTTTTGTACCCTATCATGTTCCCAATTGACCTAATAAGTTGCAAATTGGACCTCCAGCTGTTACTTATATGTACATTTTACTTTTCCGGCCTCTTATTGCTACCTGTCTCAACTTTTTTGGAATGTGTAGCTCTCATGAAATCCAAAATGAGCCAATATTTGGCATGACAGTTCGAAATGTCTCACTTTCAACATTTGATGTGTTATCTATATTCTATTGTGAATAAATTAACAAAAAGTTTATGAGATTTGTAAATTATTCCATTCCTTTTTTACTCACAGTTTGTACAGTGTCCCAACTTATTTGGATTCAAGTTTGTAGTTCTTGATGATCCGTTAAATGGTTCTTTGAGGTGCAATATTCTTTGTAGCAATTTCCTTGCATGTGAAGCTATTTTGATGCAAAGCGATGATGGCTGCACATGTTTCTTTGGAGATAACCATTGATAACAAGAACACAATGATTAGAAGCACTTCTTCCTTCCTTTGATAGCAATCAGCCTGCTTTTCTAATTAGTATGATGACTAGTTCACACTTTCACATGTGCTGCTGATATGATTAGTAAATTAATGTTAGCGGCCATTTTGTGTCAGGATCAAAAACAGTGAAATTAGTCTTTTGTGAAAAGTTTGTTTTTGGGCCATTGAAGCTTTTATCAATTATTTAAAATGCATCTGATCACTCTACACAATAATCTAGAAACAATGTTAATGAACACCACAACAGCTTAAGCAGTAAACTTTGCAACAAAAACAATTTCACACTGGACCTTGGGCTAGAGCTGTATGACATTATTATGATTTATGAACTAGCACACTCCACCTCTGAAAATAGTGTTACATGTAATCCTTGCCTTGAAGATTCAGTTATTTGTTTACTTGCTGCGACTGGATCATAGAATCAGTGAGCTGGTAACCACTGCATTCAGGACTGTGTTTCCAAAAAAGCATGGAAAGCCTAAAATGATCCTAGAACCAATTGTCACCAATTGAGCTACGATCAATTTAGAATTACAAAGTTTTGGGGAAATGCAGCCCAGATCAGAATAGATCACTTGAATTTACATATATCATAGAAAAAAACAAGTATTTTTTCAAGGTGATTATTTCATAAGAATTCGTAGGGTGTGGATCATGAAATCAGGAGTAATGAAAATTAACCTCTAACTCTGCCCTGAACGTGTCAGTGGAACATAAACAGATCGAAAATGTACTAACAAGACTATACGAATTAGATGGCAATATGCCAAAATGTAAAATAGTTCCGTGTTCCAATGGGTTCAACCGGTTCTTTGAAAAAGAATCGATTTGATCGATTTGCTAACGTATCTGACATTGCTGAATGAGGAAAGGCATGTTTTTTCCGTGACATAGTATAGAAAAAAGGCAGATATTATGTGTTTGAATGTAACGAAGCAAAAATGAAGGTAGTAAAAGTAACACATTCAATGTTTACTTATCGTGTTTGGCACAAAAACTTGTTGGACCAGCAAATGGTGCATAAAGCCTAAAATATGAGATATATATCTCAGATGTATCTCAGCTTGTCTTTATTAAATATTTTAATAAACAAAACATCCAGATTTTAATATGATGTGGAAATAATTGTAATAAATATGCATGAACAAAATCTTCGGTGTACCCATCTTTGGTTTTGAACTTGTTGCCTGTGTTTACAATGGTTGTTTAGGGGGGGAGGGCACTGATGTTACACCCTGAAGCCAAATGCTTAACCTCATTTGCCTCATTACATATCCTGCCAGCACTGCAGATAATATGGAAAACTCTAAGCAAGGTAGCTTAGCCTTATAATCCTTTCACGAAGATAACACTGAATGCTATTATTATTGCCAAATGTTTGGCAGTGCCACTTTGAATAGAGAAAAACAAACAGTGAGAAGCTCTAATTGGTGTGTAATGCAGGTCAGTGTCCCATCATCCATCAGGGCCATCATCTGACATCCCATTCACTACTCTGAAGCATAACCTCATTGAACAAGCCAGCAGAGGAGGAGAGGATCCAGATCAAACAAAAAACTGTAACCACACATAAAATGAACAACAAAAAGAGCAGCCACACTTCTAACAAAAGGCAGTGGGAGAGTGACCCATTTACCCAGCATGCCCAGGGGAGGCTGAAAGAAAAAGATTGTCTTATGGTGCCAGTATGCAAAGTAGGTTGGATGTGAATGGAGGAAGGAAAGGAAGAGTGAGAGAGGTGGCACAGTGAACCAGGACACTGGCAGAAGAAGGTCTAGGTCAAAGCTGGCACTGTATGTATGGCATCCGTCCTTGGCCATATTTTTGAGGGCAGGCCTTCTTAGGTCTTAGGTTCACCCTCATAATTATGGCCCTACAAGCGTTAGTGTAAAGAGAGTGAATGATATACTATCACTAAAGTAGTGCTCTTTCAGATTTTGGCGTGAGAAGGCATTTCCCCACAAGGCTGAATGAACCACACATAGGCAGAAAGCAATGAAGCATTTCTTTACATTTCACTTCTGTGCCAGAAATATCTCAATGCTAGGTCCATCTTTCAACATGGTGAAGTCTGTGGTTATCTTGCAGCTTAAATAAGGGATGAGAGAGTAACACTTTTGGCTTTAACATATATGTAACTAACTGTACAACACACACACACACACACACATATATATATATATATATATATATATATATATATATATATATATATATATATATATATATATATATATATATATAAATTCAGTACAGACCAAAAGTTTGGACACACCTTCTCATTCAAAGAGTTTTCTTTATTTTCATGACTATGAAAATTGTAGATTCACACTGAAGGCATCAAAACTATGAATTAACACATATGGAATTATATACATAACAAAAAAGTGTGAAACAACTGAAAATATGTCATACTGTAGGTTCTTCAAAGTAGCCACCTTTTGCTTTGATTACTGCTTTGCACACTCTTGCCATTCTCTTGATGAGCTTCAAGAGGTAGTCAGATATATATATATATATATATATATATATCTGCTACAAATTATTGTTTTGACCGTCCGTAAAGTGTATCAATTAATGTCAAGTACAAGTAATGTAGTTAAAAATCTTTTTTATATGCATTCATTTTGCTATTTTTAAATATTCAGATAAATATCAGATGAATCAGATTGACTTGTTCAAAATGATTTTTATACAAAACCCCTTGCACAAACCTCAATTAATGTTAAGCATTAATGTTTAGATTAAATTAAACATTCTTTCTAATTTTTAAAAAATAATAAAATCTCTCTCTCTCTCTCTCTCTCTCTATATATATATATATATATTCATTAAAAAATAATAATAATTTTGTCTTTATGGTCCTGGTATTCCTTACATTATGGGGACCAAATGTCCACAAGGATATAAAGTCATTAAATTATGACCTTGTAGGAACTGTTTAATTTATTTATTTATTCAGTCATTCGTTTGGGTCCCAGGAAGAAATAAGCTTATATATTATACAGAATGATCTTTTTTAAAAACTGAAAAAAGCAGAAAGTTTAATGTACAGGATAGGTTTAGGGATATAGGATAAAAAAAATCCAGTACAGTACATTAAAACCAGTGTGCATGTGTGTGTGTGTCAGATTCTTGAATATTTATTAGATTTATGAAATAACTGACAGACAATGTGTGCTTTCAGTGAAGTGGGCATCTCATGGTTTCCAGATAAACTATTATTTGTTTTGATGTGGACATAGATGAATTGCATTGGGGACCAGACTGACTTAAAGGCTAACTGTCAAGAGGGTCATTTCTTCTTCAGTCTTCATCTCTGGCTTTTTGTGGCTTTGTGAAGGGACAAGACAAAGCAAGAAGCCTGGGGTGGGGAGGGCGAAGACAAATGGCTTATGAGTTTCCTCTAGAGAACAGAAATGCAAAATGTAAGCATATAATAGGACTGAGCTGGAGGAAGGGGTCTGGGAGATAACAATGGGGGTAACGACAGAAGCAGGGGGTTGTGTACGCTCAGTTTAAGCTGTGTTTAGTTGGGGGTGGGCAGGGACACGTGCCACTCTTGGTGGGAGGGGACAGGATGGAATTGAGGGAGCACAGCCAGTGGTGCCCGATCCGGCCCTCTGCTTTGTTCTGCCAGCTGTTAGTGTCACGGTCAACACCCGAGAAGCAGTGGGACAGACACCACCTTAATACACACTAACAACAGTTATCTGATAGATAGATTGATGTTGAAATAGTGAAGCTTTCAACTGAAAAAAGATCAGGCATAAATGCTTTATTAAAGCGGAAGATATTTCAGAAGGAAAAAGAATGAAACTCCATTACAAAGTTATTGATTTCAAATATATTCATAGAAAACTATTATTTTAAATTGAATGTATACTAACGATATTTCACAATATTACTGTTGTACCATATTTCTGCTGCCTTGGTGAGAATAAGAAACTTTCAAACACATTAAAAATTCTTAATTATTTAAAATGTTAGGTTGCTAGTGTACAAACAAAAATAAATCATTTTTCAAAACTGTTGTGCAAGCTTGCAATTTTATATTTCAAACACAGATGACAACAGAGATGCTGAAGGTTTGTGTAGCTGCTTTAAAGGGGTCATATGATGTTGCTAAAAAGAAAATGATGTTGTGTATTTGGTGAAAAATACCTACATTATTTTCCACATAATGTATATTATTGTTGCTCCTCTATGGCCCGCCTTTCTGAATGAATCGATTTTTACAAAGCTCATTGTTCTGAAAAGCAAGGTGTGCTCTGATTGGCCAGATATCAGTGCGTTGTGATTGGCTGAATACCTCAAGCCTGTGACAGAAATATTACGCCCCTTACCATACTGTGATGCTGTCTCCTGGTACAATGTGAAAAAAAACGATAAAACCCATTACAATCGAGGCATTTGTTGCATCCAGTGGGGACATAATTACTAATTATAATGATTTATACTGTGTTTTTATGCATTGCGTTGTGTATCACACCACATAAAGATAAAACCATGTCTACATTTGTGATTGGAGAAATGACAAACAACAAGCCTACTCTACACTGCTCAAAACTCGCATTGAATAATCATTGGCTAATTCTTTAAATATGAAAAATGTACTTACAGACTGTGAGTCAGAAGCACCAGACTGTCCTTGCAAAGTTGGAATTGCCCCACTTTATAGAAACAGCCGTTGTGCCACAGACACATTGTAGTCTTTTCTTTCAGGATCAGGAAACAGTCCTCCATAAAATGTGCAGCACATTTCTGAATATTTGGGTTGAACACTTCTGGAACAGTGTAAATACAACTTAACCAGTGATTTCTAGTTGTGTCCTCTTTTGGAAGGCAAATCAAAGTAGTTTTGCTTTCACAATGAAACACACAGCATCACACACTGCGGGCTTGAATGAGGAAAGGCTGGTGGACTTGAGAAGGGTGCAGCTGGCGGATTCGATGAAGGAGCATCTGTTGGGTGTGCAACAACAACATGTGACGACCCTGGGCTGGACTCTGCTTCATCCACGGCGAAAGGAGATCCACAAAGCAAAGTTGATGTAATTCCTCAGCGACCAGCACGGACCAGCTCTAGGCATGACGAAGCGAAATTCGTCCTCTTTCGGAAGACCAAACAAAGTAGTTTCGCTATCACAATGAAACACGCAGAATCTCCACAACAAGGTGGCAACAACAATACTACAGCAAAAATAAAAGTTACACCTTCTGTCTTTGCACGAACATTTGGGTGGTGTTATGCAAATCTTCCCACATTTTGACGTAGACGTGGGGTCGTGTTTAAATGAGGCATTTTAGGAGGGCGTGGACAAGTCTTAACTTTTATAAAGAATATCTCTTTGGGTTTGAGAATTGAGATCTTCTTTATGCACTAAGAGCCTGTAACACTCCAAAGAGAAAGGAAAAATTTTAATTGCATCATATGACCACTTTAATACTGATTATCCATCTAGCATTTATTTATAATATAAAGTTCAGAAGAAAGTTTACAGGAAATGTAATTTGTTAGCAAATAGTTATTTATCATAGCAAATAGAATCCATTTAGCTTCTGCTCTCTCCAGCACTCATTCAAACAGAGATAACAATGTAATAACAGAGAAAATAAGCATCATCTGGAGTTTTTCACTTCACTAAATATTGACCTAAATGTAGCATTTGCTATAGGCTTATAGGTTTTCATGCTGTTAGATTTAATTATGAACTATAAACGTTGTTAAATGATTAACAGTTTTATAATTACAGTTAAATGGAAAGCAAAAGAGGAGTTTAGGACTTGGTAAGTGGCAGTTTTATACACACACACACACACACACACACACAAATTTCCATGAAATGTTGGTATCATAGAGCTGTTCAGTTTGCTGTCATAAAACCATGAAGAGTGTTAGTATTTTCCAGCCATGAATTTCCCCTCAGGAATTTCCTATGGGTTTTTAGAACAGCAGTTTTGATTTATGAGTGAAATGAGGTCTGTCGTTATCTTAAAGAGACTTTAACGTTTTACTATAACAAAAACTAGGCAGTTATAACCTACCTCAAGTGTAAATTTTGCAATTAAATTTAGCCTTTATTCCCTATTCACGTCACCAACAAAAGCCTGACTCATAGTTCTACTTACGGTCGAGCTTGTGAAATGTCTTTATGCTCCCCTCACAAACTAAGAGTGATCGAAGACCGGGTTTTGGCACCGTGTGAGGTTTACTGCTGCCACCCAGAGGCTTCTGAAGGTTTTTACATTCACATAAATGAGCTCAGCTCTTGCTGTTGCTTTTCAAATAGACCTTTTTATGTCCTGTTCTTTTATATTTATTGACTGATACACAATCAATGAGAGTTTGTTTAGATCGTTTAGTCCACTTTAGGCCTTGTTTACAGCTGGTGTGACAGCTTTACTTTGAGTTACATCCACAGAAAACTGTCCCAACTTGTCCTGCATTTTCTGTTGTTGTTAGATTGAGAAAAAACTGTGACAGTGACATCTGAAGGTGTTTCAGCATGATTGAATGGCTGATGAAAACAGATAAAATTCAGTTGTATACAGAAACGCTTATGGGGAAAAGATAAGCACTGAGCAGGTAATTGCAGGTACATCAGAGTTCATGTGTAAAGGTGGCACTTCAGGTTCTTGTATCTAACACAGAATTGTCTGAAAAGTAGACTATAAGTCTCTATGCCAGGCCCTGTTAAAGCAATTGATAAAAAGTAATTTATTTTATTTTGCTTATAATTTTTGTTTTTATTTTAATTTTAGTTAAAGTTTTAGTTTTATTGTGTTTTGTTATTTGTATTAGTTTAATGTGTGTACATTAGCTTTTGGTTACTTTTATTTCAAGTAACATACTTCTTTTTTAATATTCTTTTCTACATTTATTGTATACATTGTACTTTCATTACGTCCATTTCCTTCTAGCGTGTATCATAAGTTTAAATGTTTACTGACTTCATGAGTGAATATCATGAGTTAAAAATTATTTAATCATTTATTCTTGTGGTATACTTAGTATACAGTATTTTTTCTCTTTTGTATAAATTGAAGTTTGTTTGTTTGTTTGTTTTGTGATACTCAGCAGCATGTGAAAGATGTTGATAGAGATTTGTTGGAGGTTTGTTTTTAACATTCCTTCAAGCCACTGAGATATGAAATCATTCAAATGTATGGCAACAAAAGTGTTGCTCATAAAGAAGAAGAGCATGACACCTGCAGTTATTGTGGAGAAGTTCTATTAAAAAAACCACTTACAGTAAAGCAAAGAGATCTGATATTTTTAAACAGGATTCAACC
This sequence comes from Carassius auratus, assembly GCF_003368295.1. Classification (NCBI taxonomy): domain Eukaryota; kingdom Metazoa; phylum Chordata; class Actinopteri; order Cypriniformes; family Cyprinidae; genus Carassius; species Carassius auratus. The sequence goes on from NW_020523328.1 coordinate 406,455, forward strand.
ATGTATCATTGTCTGATCTTTATTTATATATATGTGACACTTTGTGCTGGAGCAGCTGGAATATTTCACAGCTGGTTTGTCCTTATTTGACCCTTAACACTGATTATTCCTCAACATTTCTCCGTCTTTCACTTCTTGTTGAGCAGTGAAACATATTCCCACATTCAGACTCACTGCCAGACTTCTGAGGCAGACTTCAGTTCAGGTTGCATTGGGCTAAACCCAGATCAGGACTGGACGTGAGCCAGATAAACTCCACGCTTCTCTCCCCCCTCCTCTTTTACCCCTTTTTTTCTGGTGTTTTCTTTATGATTGCTTCCATTTCCTCTGAAAGTTTGCTTCTAAGAACTGCAATCATAAAATGATCTGCGGATTCAAAAACAAGTATTTATGGGATCAAAACTAAATATGAAAAAGAAGGGGAAAAACTTCCATAAAAATAAACAAAGCCAGCACTGAGCATTTGATATGTGAAGAGTTAAACTTCAGCACAGATGTCCCAGTGAGCAGTGAAGTCACATGGTTGTCTCAGATGTTTACTTGCACAGTCTCTCACAGTCTAAAACCCCAACTAAAGCCAAAACCTTCCCACTAGCTCTCTCTCTCTTTCTTTCTCTCTCCTTCCTTTCTCCACCCACCCTGTTTTCATGGTCAGTCAGTGCCAACAGCCCAAGTAAGGACATAACGCATAAACTGAAGCAAGTCTGCACTTTTTTTTCCTTTTCATTTTTCTCCTGTATATTCTTATTTGTGATTTTGTCATCCTTATCATCTTGTCTCTCAGGAAAGCTGTGAGTACAATGAGGGAACTTTCTAAAAGTAGCAGTGGGGAGAAGGATAGTAAGCATGGACTAAAAACTGAAAGAAATTGCATCTGTGCACTTAAAAGTGCATTTCGAAAATATACTTTAAATAGTATCAAAGATTAAATGTTTAAAAATTCTGCAGCAAGAAAAAGAGATCTAGCATAATCTTCATGCTTAGAGAGAAATGGATGAATTGGTCAGCATTTAACATTGTTGCAAAATTGATAAGCATACAAAGTTTATTGTATTTACATAATGACTTCTCACTTTTACTTACTGTTACACATGATCGTACTGTCCGTATATTTACAGTAGAATAGCAATATATAGAGCTAGCCATATGTAAATAATCACTTTTTAAATGCTTTGTTCATTTATTGGAGAGTGTACAGGGTTCATTGTGAACTCTTGGTTTGGGCTTTTGCCAGTTTCTTCCATTTTATTTACAGTGTTTTTGTCTCTCTCTTGCTGAACATGGAGGGTGCAGAAAGTGCTTTGCACAGACAAGTAAAGAAAATTTTATGACAGCAAATGTCCATTTGCTTTGTAAAAAAAATATTTTTTAATGGGGTTCTTTTCAACAAAACACCAAATCTCCCAGATCTTTGTACCATAGACATAACCTATGGATGGTGGAGACTTACTGTAATTAACAGCAAAAGATGATTATGTGACTAGACTAAACAAGCAGGGATTTGGATTTGATCCAGAACAGAAGGAACTAAAGCATCAGGGGGTTTATGTACTTGTATACATGCATTGTAAAATGCACAAAGTCCTCAAATCAAGGTTTTTCCCTTTTTACTTGGTGATAATTTAGTACTAAACAACACCAGAATTGAATGTATAAAACACAAGCATATGGAGGTACTTACACTGAGAGGATGGTATTCAGCTTGGCTTTAGAAACAGCAACATTTTCCATAGTTTAGATCACATAAAAATAAAAAAAGTAGCTACACCACCATTTGCAAACCAAAAATAGACACAAGATAAATGGGTAACACTTTAGAATAAGGTTCCATTAGTTAATGTTAGTTAATGTATTAATTAACATGAACAAACAATGAATAATACATTTATTATTGTATTTATTCATCTTCATTAATGTTAGTTAATGAAAATACAGTTATTCATTGTTAGTTCATGGTAATTCACAGTGCATTAACTAATGTTAACAAGCACAACTTTTGATTTAAATAATGCATTAGTAAATGTTGAAATTAACATGAACTAAGATTTATAAATGCTGTAGAAGGATTGTTCTTGCTTAGTTCATGTTAACGAAAGTAGTTAACTAACATTAACTAATGGAACCTTATTCTAAAGTGTTACCGATAAATGTTTTTATTTTATTTTTTACAAGTGGGCACAAGACAGAAATATAATTGAGGATCTGTGATAATGTGAGAAATATTGAATTTTGGTTTGACCTTAGTCTGCCAGGTATTGTGTTCTTTCTGAGAGCTTTTGAGTGTGTTTTTATTTTCCTTTGTGGATCAGATGCAGCACTTGACAGCCAGACGTGTAGCGGGGCTCTTGTCCAGACGGGGGGTGGCTGCATTCAGCTCCAGCGGTGTCAAGATGGCCAGTCATGGGCATGGTAATGTTAAACTTTATTTTAAAGAACAGCATAAAATTACATTAATTTTGAATATGTAAACTAAGATGACAAATGAGCAGCATTACATCAGTATTATAACAAAATATTTTTATAAAATGTACACTTTATGTTCCTGCATTTTCTGTTTCATGTCCGTATTTTTCACTCAGTAGTCACTTGATCAGTTCCTCTTGTTCTCACAGGTGGGGTGACAGAACAGACGGACATGTCCGTACCCCTGTACTGGGACCGTCTGGACACTCCTCTGCCTGACAGACCATACAAAGACACCCTCAGTGATGCAGACAAGAGCCTGAAGCAGAAGGAGAAAGGCCCCTGGAACAGTCTTTCCAAAGAGGAGAAACTTGCCTGTTAGTAATGCTAATGCTCCTGTTTCTCTTTTATTCAGTACTTATTAGAGTTTCCAAATATTTTTATATGAGCAATACAGTCAAATTAAGAAGTTTTGTGGCTTTGATATTCTAGTGCTAAAAACTGTCAAATTTACTTTTAACAGGTTTTGACATTAAAAATCTATCCTTTCTCATGGACCAAAACTATTGGTCTCATTGCATTAAATTAAATGCTCGCTTAATTAAGCTACTCCCCTTCATCTACCTCTGACTAGCAATAACAAGTAAATTATTGGCTAATTTAAATAAAATTAAAAGGGATAATCCCTACGATTTGTCCCACCCCAAACTTAAAGAAATATGTAAACAATTGGACAGGGTTTTTAATCTAAGAGGGCAAAGCACCGACAAAATCATGGGGAAAAAAGTCAAATGCTGTATGTTGCAATCTTTATCTTCTGTGGTTCTTGGTGGCAGTGTACAGGCTTACGTTTAATGAGACATACGCTGAGATGAAGAAACCAACAGGTGAGTGGAAGACTGTGTTGGGCGGCATCTTCTTCTTCATTGGCTTCACTGGTCTGGTTGTTCTCTGGCAGAGGTACTATGGTAAGTGATTGTCTGACATTTTTGGTTTAATTCAATGATTTGTCTGAATTAAAGGTGAGTCTTTTTGCTCTCTCTCAGTGTATCCCCCTCATCCTCGTACCCTTGATGACGAATGGCAGGCTATGCAGGTGAAGCGGATGCTGGACATGAGGGTGAACCCTGTGGAGGGTTTTTCAGCCAAATGGGACTATGAGAAGGGCCAGTGGAAATAGATGAAAGGAAATGCAGCTGAGAGCAACATGTCAAAGCCTTGCTACTTCTCTGCAATTCTCCGTTGGCAGTCTTCATGCATTACTATGCCGTCCTTTATGTGAACATTTGAAAATTATCCAATGGGCAACCATGTAAAATTTGAACACCGAATTAAGTGTTTCCTCTTGACGGACCGAAGTAAAACTTGAAATTACATCTTGTATTGTTATATTAATTTAACACACATAATAACCACAAGAGATGTTGTGTATTCAGATGGGTTTTTTTATTTAAATATTAGACATAAAAAAAAAAAAATCCTAAGACATTAAACAATTATTCAGGGGTGAAGACGTTTAAATAAACCCAAAACCTTAAAAAAATAGTTTTCTTTTTCTTTTTCTAGTTTAGGTTAAGTTGGCTAAATATAAACACAAAAAGAAACAAATACACAACAAAAAAAATTATAATGGAGTTTAAGGCCATAGGAAGGAACAATATGAGTTTACACCAAATATCATAAATAATATTTTCAAATCATCAAATGGCTTAAATATTTTCACTAAGCTATGATGAGCTAGTCTAATTGTCATTTAAGTTAACTAGTTTACATAGTGTCGTGCCAATGCTGGTACATTTCACTCTCAAGCATACGGTCAAACTCACCACACACACAGCATCTCTCTCAAACACACACACACACACACACACACACACACAACATGACAAACAGACACAGACTAAGCATGCAAGCAGCAAATTTCATAACACGGAATGTATTCTCTGAAATCAGTGTCTACGGAGCAGCAAAAAGTGTAAATGTCTGCAATTTGAATTTGCTTAGACTCACCAACTACAATTTGTACATTGGATTGAATGTCAAAACTGTCAAATTTCTTCATATCAAACTTCAAGTCAACAGGAAACTAGATTTGCAAGCCAATTCATTCACGTCATGTGAGGTAGGCCTACCTACCCATCCGGATTGTAATGACTTTCAGATGTATTAGTGTAGCGTGTTTTTATTACGTTTACTTCATTAAATCATTACGTAAACTATTAACAATATTTTAGAAACGCTGTATTTAAGAAAAGAGAAAGTGAAGCACGTTATTATACACATTATAACTGTTAGATTAAAATATTTTTTTTCCTGTTTTGATTTATACAGATTGATGGATCGTTAACAATAAAATGTATTTAATGGGGTACACTGGCTTTAAGACAAAACACTCGAGCTCTGTGAATGTCATTTCATTTTCAATAGCGGATCGGGGACTAGGCTAAAAAACTTTATACCAGACCTGCTTAACAATCCGCGGAACACTAGACGTCTCTTTTCTGGGTTAGGTCTCAAAGGACCTTTCGCTAATGATTGGTATGCTTTGATTGACACACCAAACGATCTCAGCTTCCCCACGAGATCTCCAACTGGGGCGGAAGCATGAAACACACCTGTACCACCACAGCTTCCATCACTTCTGTTTGAATTAACCCGCTTGTCAATCATCATTACAACTCGGAAAAGGCGAAGAATATTCTACTTGACGTCCTGTTTGAATTAATGATGTTTTGAAGACTAGAGATCATTTCTCCACATCTCCGGGCGTTTTAACGAGATTGAAACGAGTTGAGCGGAAAGCAGCAGGTGCGCGTGCGAACTGACACTCGCGCATAACCGCTCTGACAGCAAAGCGTTTAAAATGAAAATCGGCGGGAATCAGGAGCTGTGAGGAGGAGGAGAAGTGATTTATCCCAACTATTCTGAGGTTTGCTTTCAAAAACATGAAGAATTTGAAGAAGAAGAAGAAGAAGAAGAGAGAGAGAGAGAGAGAGAGAGACTACGAAGCCTAAATGTAAGTGTTACAAGAAATAAGTTGTCAAATACTAAGTTTTTTTTTTTTTTTTTTGGTAGCACCATGATGTTATCCGACTCAATATATGTCTATCAGCCAAGATTTAAAACATCGTGGACCATTAACGTTAGACGGTAAGGGTCAACTCATCAAATCCATAAAATGCTCAAATATCGGTTTAAGTAACATTTACATTTGGAAATGTGAATGCTAAGGGACCAAAAGTGAGATTTGCATTTTAGCTTTGCTCTGAAAAGTTAAGTCTGCTGCAAGTCTTAAACTTATGCTTACCAACAAAACTGCAAATGACATTTCATACAGAAGTGAAACAAAAACTCAATGACTATTAGTAGCTTGTCACAACTGCAAGTTCAGTATTCTAGTTATATCTTCATTCTCAAGACCATACAAGTCACCCAGCGCTCTTGTGGCAATATGGTTTAATCTAATATTCTAATAATCTTTATGCCGTTTTCGGTTACATTTTCTGTGTACACAGTGAAAAGTAGCCACACATACATCAGGAATGACCTGCTTAACTTACTCCTTGTGTATCGGTGTCTCCTCTAGCTCTAGTTACAACAATCTCAGGTATAAAGAGTTTCATCTGAAGCTGAAGTTAGGTTTTAATGAATCAAAAATCAAACTGCAATGAACATACAGAACTTTCTTTCACAACAAAACAATTTCTCATAACTGTTGGTCCTTTAATTTAGATGCTCCAGAGGATTTGACACATTTAAATCCTCATCAAATTTGCATTGGAAAAAAAAAAAACAGAACAATAATTGGGGGAACACACACACACAGAGACATTTTTCATCTGTTCTCCACACTGTCCTCTAATGATAGAGAGATCACAGAGGAAGCAGGCCCTCAAATGTAGTGCCAAAAAGAGGCCCAAAGAGGCGCCTCTCTTTTCTTAAGCAACAACTGTCCTTAGAAATGTCAGTGCGGATTAAATGACTACTTCTCTCTCATTGGGTCATTAACTCAAGAATCACAAACAAGCTTAAATTAGATTCAAAGATAAAATGTTTGTATCCTTTTCAGTTTTGCCAGTCTCTGAAAATGAGAAAATAATAAGGATACTTAAAAAGACTGATGATAAAGCTGAAAATAATTATTTATAAGCAAAAAATAAAAATTACAGACAAAGAAAGAAGGTTTTTGCCAAATGTTCTTCTTTTTTAAGTCATTTTTCTCATTTTTTTAAACAGGGTTTAAGGAGACATGGGTTAGCTAGATCCTAGTCAGCTAAAAAGCAAAACCCCCTCATGCAGTCTGGATCATGTGATATCACACCAGATGCGCTCCACTCAGTCAACAGTACATGGTGGGATGTAAACATGAAACTTCTTGGCAATAAAAGGGAAACAAGTAAATCCAAAATAAATGTATTTTTTTTTTAAGTCTCTTCATGTTAGCAGGAGGTCAAATTGAAGCAGTGGGTGTATTTGGATCTTCAGTTATCCTGATCCTCACAGGCGTTTCTGTGCGATAAGTGACCCGACCACGACACCCGTGAGCAAGGTCATTCCTGCCAGCAACCACTTTTTGAAGTTTTCTTGTGATTTTCTGCTCTCTGCTGCTGCATCTTTTCCAAAGATCTCTGCAAAGCGTTCCTGCACACAAACACACACACAAAACAGCTTAAAATGAGATTATTTTCTATAGGAGCAGACTCATAAACCAGTACATTTTATGAAGACATGAACATATATAAAATACGTATTATTAACATGAACTAACACTAACACATTAGTGTGAAGGTGAAGTTGAAGTGAAGGTAACAAACACTAACAAATACTGTAGAAGCTTTTCATAGGAGGAAATATATTACCACACTCAACCATCCAATAACTGTCAAGCTCATTTCAGCCAATGGTTGAACTCTTCAGTGCCCCTCCCAGGCCTTCCAATAATCCCACCCTTCCTGTGACAAATGTGTGTGCACAGTGCACCATGACCACCAGGGGGCGAGATTTACTATTCCTGTTTCTAAGACTTCACTAACCTCATTTCTCAGCAGGATTCTGTAGCAAGGCCATTTTTATCTGAAAAGCTAAAAGGGGATTTCAGGCTTTATAACGTAACCCGTTTCCTCAGGGAACATACACAGAAGTAGAGCACACCAAATCCAGACAGAGGCAGAAATAACTCAAATGAAGCACTATAGTCAAAATCTAATATGACTCAAACATGTTTGTGTTCATATAACCCAGGCAATTTCTGTTATGACAGAAGAATTTTTTTTTTTCAATGTTTTCTCAGTTGGATTCTTCGGATTCAGAGAAAAAATAAAATTTGTTTCACAGGTATAGCATTTTTGTCAAAGGTAGAGCAATGCAGTGATTAAGCAGAAAATACTTCGTGATAGCTTATTACAACACACTCACACACACAACCCTCAGACGCCCACCCCTGTTTTCCACTCAAGAAGACTGATGTCATCCTCCAGTCTTTCCCTTTGCCCTAGTTATCTACACAAGCTTGCAAATGTGGGAAGAAGAATGTGGAGGATTTAAATGAAGCCATCCGACGTGTTCAAAATGTGCACTGTCGCAACATTTATCAGCGTTTCTCTTTACAAGGAATGAAACCAAACGGGAGGAGGTGTCACAGCATGTAGCAGGAAGAAGTTTATTTGACTGCTTATTTAATTTGGATTTTTCAGAATAAAAACGGGCAGGTGGCTGATGCCTGGTGTAATACTGATATAGTTTAGTCTAAGTGATACTATTGAGTTAAAATTTGAAAATATGATAAAACACTGGGAATGAACTTTGGTATATGGCCAAGCAGACCAAATATATTAAAAACTATCAGCTTTTTCTAATTAAAAAGCACAGTCAGGAGATGGAACATAAATGTCCAGCTTTTTGTATTGGTTAGTCCTCCAATAAGCATAAGCTCTTTTTAGTAACAATAGCTTAACAATAGCTATTTTTAATGCTACAATATCATTATTGCTGTTATCTATAAACGAAAGGCAGATAGCTTTACAGTATTTTTTTCCAGATAAAAATAGAGTCAAAGAGTAAATGAACAATGCAAGAATGCAAGCCATTATGAAGGGCATAGGAAGCCATCTTTGTTATGTGAATAAATACTATGGCAGGTGGCATAATAAATCGTTAAACAAGCACTATGTTTTCATAGCATTCCGTTGGCATGTTTGTTTGAAGGACATTGGGCAAAATGTGGAAGTGCGTGTTTTTTTGTCAATAATAATAATAAAAAAACTTTAAAACAGTTTAATCAAAAAAAATAATCGACCAACTAATCGATTATCAAAATAATCATTAGTTGAAGCCCTAGTTGGTATACTGTCTCCATCCTTTAAAATAAACCTACCATTAAAAATCACAGACCCTTCTTTTTTTGTAAGAAGGAAAACTTAAAAATTCAGCAGGGGATCAAATAAATATTTTCCCCACTGTAAACCCTGGTTATATAATCTGGGGTGGAGCTGTCAAATGTATTGACAAGTACTTTGTTTTAACTGACAAAGAGCCTGAAAGGAGCAGGAAGTAAGAGACAATCAAGTAGGAGGAGAGTGTTTGAATATAAAATGTGTGACAGGTAAAGTCAAGGAGATGTCCGTTGCATAGATTTGTGCAATGAAGTAAAAAAAATGAGTGATTTACATAGAAACAAGATGAAATTCATAGGAATTGATTTCGTCAGTGTGAGGGAGGGGTGATGGGAGTGGCGGAGGCTGATAACAGACCTGCAGTTCCAGAGCAGAGGGGTTATCACAAACAGTGACATCACAAGTCCAGACCTCCACTCACTTTCACTCCAAAACACCCACAAAAACACCTCATATATGCACATATTCATGATAAACCACAACATCATTACTCATGATAATTATTACAATGCTTTATTATTAATCATAGAACAAACAACTAGATAACAACTACATACAAACAACATAATTTGATGTTTGAGTCATATCTGTAACAAACAGAAAAACAGCAATACAACAGTCAAGCTCAAGTTGAGCAAAACTCCACTTAAAAACTAAACTAACCCAACATACTGTACTGTACAATCCTACAGAACGTTTACAATATTATGAGAACAATCTAGTATAAAATTCAACTACTGTGTCAATGCATAATGAAGAGTAAATATATTTCTCTCATGCACTTCCTCAGGCACACCTTTGTCAACTTAAGGTAGTTTACACATGCCCCACGCTGACCTCATCATGAATGGCGAACAGAGAGTGCGTGCAGTCAATACAGTCCGATGGCATGAAATTGCATCACCCTTTAACAGGTACATGAGTAACCCCTGCAGGAATGCTAATAGTATGACCTGAAAGCAGAACCAAGCCTAATGCGCACACACACACATTAATGAGTATCACTCTGTGGAACCGTGAGAACAAGGTGAGAACAATGGAGATTGGTATGACAAGAATGTGACTCTCTGATTACAGTCCATGTCATAAATCTAAGACATGTTAAGGCATGCTTGTTGGCAGTAAGATTATGGTGCAACACACAGCAGCATACATCCAGTGTTTTATGTTTTATATGTGCGGTTGAGTACAGGGCAGGCACAGGCAGTACATATTATAGGTGGATCCAGGTGGGGCAGATATGGAGGTGTGGCTTTACCTTTTGAGCTGACATCTTTCATGCTGAAGTATATAAGACAAATATCTCTGTGTCATGAATAAAAAGCTTTAAGGAACTAATCATAAGCTAAAAAAAAATAACAAGGCTTTATTTTAATCTCCAAAATAAGGAATAGTAATGAGTGCATTAGTATACACCAATAATAAGCCTCTGTGTCAAGCAATTACAGTCAACTCCAATTCCAGTTCATTAGTTTCTATTTAACCAGGTATTTGGGATTTTTTTTCTTATATTTACTAACAAAACAGAACATTGAATCTGTATTCAGCACAAGGCTTTAATAAAATTCAAAAAGAGGTAATAAAATGAATCTATATTAATTGAGCTGTTAATCCAAGTTTTCTGAAGAAAGATTTTATATGAACATGTTTAATTTCAGCTATTATTTATATATAAACATTGATCGGTGCACATACATGAGTATAGTAGGTGCTCAAATGTGCTTTCTTAAATGTACGATTCATATGGATTTGTTTTACAATCTTTTTCTAGTTTTTAGAACAAAAAGTTTCAATGGAGTACCAGACAAATCTCAGGTTGTCTTCATTTCTTGGAAATGAACTAAAATCTTATGGGTTTGGAATGACATGAGGATGAGTAACTGATGACAGAACTTTCATTTTTGGGTGAACTAACCCTTTGACAAAATCTAGGGGCTTAATAATCCCAAGACCACTGAGCCAGGTACAGCACATGCCCTGACATGTCTCTAACAACACAGTGTAATACGCCTGACCTTCATGACAGCATTTGTGACTCGCTTTTTAAACAGCTCATTAACCAACGTGACTCTCTGTAACAACATCTTGCAACAACACCTTAAAAAATTATAAAGGTGTGACTGAGTAAGACAGCATTTGTACACAAACACAATCTGTCAAGAAAACCAGATTTTTACTGGTTCCAAACAGTGCTGAGGTTGTGTGAATGCTCCGAAGAGATACCGGCTGTTGGGTAGCTGTGACTGCTAGGCGTGTAGCCCTATCTGAACAAAGAGCGCATGCAAACCAGGCCCTACAGGAGAGAGTGAAACCAGGTGCAAGGTGCCTGTGTTTTGTTAGTTAGCATTAGGCTAATATCCAAATAGAGGCCAAAAAAGGGGCTGATTCTGTTTCTCAAAGGAACACGGTGAAGGAGAGGTACTAGAGGGGTATATAAGCTGGCACAAAGACCACAGAAACACAAAGTCATCCTCATCACTATATCGCTACAGTTACAATACCACTAATGAGCTACTCTGTTGACATCAGTGTATTACATCAAGCACAGCCTCATCCTGTTAAGAGAGGAGCAATTTGTTCATGAAAGAGAGAGGTTGTGTGTGCATGTGTGTGTGTTTGGGAGATTATGGGAGTGTCGTATAGAGTTCAGTTAGGTTCGGTCGAGTCATAGCACTGGGTTTCTCCACTGTTACACCATCCTGACCCTTTAACCCTTGCCATGGCGTTTGTGAAGACAGTCACTTGCTTTCCAGAACAGCTTGTTCTGTTTTCAGCCAGATGATTGATGCACACACTTAGAACATAACATGTTTCACAGAAACACAGCGTGGCCGCTTTTCTGTACTGATTAGAGAACACTGGTGTGTCTGTACAGAAGCTAGTGAGGGATGAGGAAATCTAAAGTGAATACAGGTTACAAAACGCTAACCAAAACCATGAGTTTTGGATTATCATAGCTGGTTAAATGAAGGCAGTGTATAATCAGTGGAGGTTGGTTGAAGGACAGAATAATCTTTTGATAGAATAATCATTAACAATTTTAAATCAAAATAATCGTTATTATCAGTTAACCATTATCGTGCAGCTCTACATGAATGTAATCCAGACAGAACATGTTTGTGATATTATCACTGTAATGTGACCAATAGACGTCAGTTAAGTTGCTTCATTCACAATTCACAACTCTTCTTCAATGGCCTCATGGGACTGTGAAGTGTACATTGCATCCGCACTTCCTGAAGTAGTAGGTCATTCAAGTACTTTTTGGCTACCGTTTTATGAATACTGTGAATTCAGACATACTAGTTTCACATACTTTTTTTTATATTATAGGGAGTACGCATATTCAAATGGAGTCCTGGTCTCTTCCAAAGTCCTCACAGCAAATTCCCTATGATATACTGGTTGATGACTCCCATCTCTTGCTAATGTAAAACGCTGGGACTTTTCCCCCAAATTTAAGAATGTGAATGGTCTGATCATTTAGAAAAATAATAGCATTAATAATCGTCTTCTCAACAAACCACATGAGGTATCATTGATGTCCAAACATAAAGATACAGGTCAAGTTACACAGTTAATCCTTAGGATTATGTGTTTGTTAAAAGCCTTGACCCTAAGCAATAGTAATATTGAAAGAGCTAATCCTGGATATCTACAGCCCGAGGCCGGAAACCACACAAACAAGCCGAGTTCCCAGCAGATGAGACAACAACCTGGAATGTTAAAGAGGTTTCCTAGCAAAACAAAATAGGCTCTCACTCTGAGATACCATCTAGCCTTTTTAAAATGCACTGAGCCTGAGTGGTGAGACAAGAGGAGGCCAGTGGGATCATTTTCTGCTGTGAAGCCTGCACACCAGTACTGAGCAGAACGATTACAAAGAAGCCGGAAGGCCAGGATTTCCTCACGATCGCTGAGGAATGCTGTGCATCCTCATTCCTGTGTGGAAATCAGCTGATGGGAAATGGGCTTTTCAATTCCAACGGTGCGGCATCAACAACCGGCCTTGCTGTTTCTCACTCAATCTCTGCTGAGTCACTCAGACTTCAAGCTGAAACCAGAAATTCACAGAGATGGTGAAAAGAGTAAGACAAAAAAAGAAAAGGAGGTAAAAAGAGGACTGAAGCAAAACAAATCCACATAAAACCATCACAAGGCAGGATATGTGCCAGCCATGGTCATTTGAGAATTACACAAATGGTTGCAAAACAATCAGGATGTCAGTTTTTTTAAGAAGGTGAAATTGCATTGCAAAATTTTTAGGGTCAAAATAAACAACAAGGTCAAAGACTGGGTTTGCCACAGTTACTTAATTTCTGATCAAACTGATGGTCATTTTTGCTTTAGTTCAGGTCAACAGTGCGAACAGGGTGATGCTGTTGAAGGTCTTTTACAGCAAATGGGATTTCTGATGTCAGCCTGGTATTTACTGGTATTTTAGCAGTCAATGACATCAGCACACACGTACAGGCCAGGCAAACATTTATTATAGAGAGTAAGAATCTCTGTCTGGATTATGATCTGTGGGTTTAGTGTAGAGGATGACTTGTATATTTCCAAGGCCGATATTTGGCATGTTGCAATTACTGGCATCAGTCGATAAGTTTTTCTGCTTGGCCTATGTGTATGAGGTGGGACATTTATTTTGACAGCGGACGTGCTGTGACTGAGAGTGGCAGTGCCTAAGCACATGATGCTCACATTCTCCCTCGTTCGCCACCGTCGTTAACAGTTCTGTCTAATGTGGACAGAAGTCTGTCTTATAATCAGATGAAGGAATAAATGTGTACAAAAAGTATTATAACGATAACGTTTATATTATTAGTAATAGGCAATCATTGTAATACTTTCTCGTTTGCCATCAGCATTAAGAATATATGCATTTATATAATTTAAACCAATCTTTGAATGACTAAAGAACATTTAAAAGTGCAATAGGTGATTGTCTTCAGAAACATTTTTTGTAACACAGGTTGAAAGTCTTTTCACATCTCAATGGCAATCATTAAGTTAAGTGGTTTAAATGTATTTATCTATATTTATATATTCTGTGGAAGGCGTAGAACCAAGAAATGTACGTCCAAGCAAAACGCTGGGTACAGTCTCAAACACATTAAACAGCGGGTCTCTGTCAGCCTCACATGCAGCCTTTCTGTCAGAGCATCCAATGGGACGAGCGCACGCCGCTTTGAACTAAAACTATAGGCTACTAGGAGAGAAATAAAATGCAAAAAATTATTTAAATGCAAAAAACAAACACAAACAAAAGAACACTCTGATTGGTTGACCTCTTCATCTTTTTCTGTTGTTTGTGTTGAATACTGCACATGGACAGAGGTGTCACTAGAATTGTTGCGTAGTTTAGAGTGACGTAAGTCGCTACGCAAAATGTGTACAGGTTGGCAGGTCTGATATTATAATGTACATTTAGAGAAGATTACATTTAACAGTGTTATTAAAATTTTGTAAAATGGTGATTGTAAAGCGTAATAAAATATTGACCAATAAATTAGTAATAATAATAATAAAAAATAAAAGAATCACTAATATCAGCCACTTCTAAACACTTAAAGTTTGGCAACTGACACCAACGGAAAGGTTCTCTATTGGTTTAACATTTTAGTAATCCAAATACAGGAAGCAGAGACCTTGATGAACCAAACATCCATTTCCCAAGCACAGAAACAACAGCAACACTGGCCTGAACAGATGATTTTTCCAGCAACTCTGTTGCCTCATTCACAGTAACCGCACTTACTGTTCTCGGTTTATAAACTATTCTTCACATCCAATTTTGCCAATTAGATCAGTCTTTGCCCTGAAACATCATTAGTGTTTCATTATGCAACCGTTTAGTGAGAGGTGGTGACACCTGAAACAAACACGGGTCTGAAGACCCACGCCTCAAATTTAGCTGATAATTAGAGCAACAAAACAGACTCTACTACACCCATGGCCCAAATGAAATTTAGACCACAAACATCCAATCAGATCACAGCATGCAAAGTAATCAGAGCGGCACACCTCACGGTTTTATTTTAGGTCGCATATCTGGAGGATTTGTCTGTGGGAGGTGTCTTTTGTGCTTGCTTGGCAATGTGGCAATTTTTGTGTGTACCGTAAATGAATTAAAGAGAAGATTAATGAGTCAGGAGAGTGGGGCTCAGACTCCAATCTGTTCTGCATCTCACCGGGGAGACATCACCATCAGCTCCTATTCTGTCAGCCAAATCCCAATGAGCCGGGACACACGCAGACTACATACGTCCATATACATACAGATATTTGGACACGCATATGCAGCCAGATTTTCCAACCTCTGACCTAAACCTGCTCTTACAGGCAGATACAGCCTCTGGGGATATTTGTCAAGAAACAGACTGGAAGACTTATGCATATTGGATGATGCTGAAACAGAGCATGCATGCAAGTACAAGAATGGTGAGATGCCAAGATATAGTCATGCTTTTTAAATCACAGATGCTCCACATTCTTCTCAAAAAATGTAAGAACTATGTGTTAGTGGCAACCACCCCCAGCCTAAACAACCAATTTTGAGCTGATTTGTCGACCACTTGCAGACGAAGAAGAGTTCAAGAATCCTGTTTGAAACGGTCATTATTTTTTGAAATTCCATTTGGTGAAATTAGTGGAGCAGAAAAGATATTTCTGAGGAGGAGAACAAGGTTGAACTTAGAAAGAGACTCATAACAATATGACTGATGACACTTAGAGATAATATCAACAGGCTTTATCAGTCACTACAACCCCATCATCCCAAAGCCTTTTATTCATGGCTGATTCTAATCCTACAGATGGAGCTTCAGATTTTTCTCTGTAATCTGATTTTAACTAGAAGCTATACATGAATGAGGCAAAACTAGATAGAAAAAGAGGGGCTTTACTGAAAGGGCCGGACAGAATATAAAAACATACAAGATGAATAATTAGTGAGGAAGAGAGAGGGGGGAAATTACTCATGACCTGATTTTCCAGTGTAAACCAGTTCTGTTAGAGCAGAGCAACAGTCATGTTATGTCCAGAGCAGCACAGGCGAGAAAGCCTGATCTCTGATCTCTACCCACTGTTCCTAATCTGGTATCAGACAGGCATTGCACACTCAGACTGAGCTTACGTTCTGAGTCAGGCCATTTTTTCTTAGTCCTACCTGAGACAGTCATCTCTGGAAACACGGTGTTGAGCACTGATACTGGACTTTATTTCAAAAGTACAAGTACGCTTATAGATTCAAACACATGCACACTAAGATGCTTAAAAACAATGCTTGATTTACATATGAAACATTATGTAGAGTAAAAAAATACATACATCCCAAAAATCTGAGGCTGTTCAGCACATTAGAAGCAAAAGTGAAGAGCAGATGGCCCTTTATGAAAACAAAGCACGTTTGCTTTTTTAAAGTTGTAATTCTGTCCAATGGACAAGAAGCTTAATGTGATCCACTGCTCTGTGGAATGGTGACAGAGCCGCTAAAAGGTTAGCGGGTCCTTTCAGTGGGCCGTTATTTGTGTTATTAGGGGCTAATTGCAGTGCGGTTCGATGATGCTGGATAATCTTGGCTAAAGTGCATAAGGAGAGCTGGGCTTAAAGGTGCAGGTCACTCTTTCACACCACTGACCAACACACAGAGAAGTGTGTGTGTGTGGAAATTTTTAATTAGCAAAGAGGAGCTTCAGCTAAGAAGATAAATTCACTGGAGTTTAATGTGTACAAAAACACTGGAACGAGACAGGAAAAAACATGTGGGAAAAGGTTAGCTAAAAATACACTAGGTGTATTCACACACTTAGGTGAGAGAAACCAGCGACATCACGGCTGACAGACAAAAATTTGCTTTAGTTGGGCATGTGTGCATGCATTTAAAAGGATGTTTCACCAAGAAAATTTTTTTTAATTCAGTCAACCTTATATTATTTTAAACTCCGACTTTCCTCCATGGAAAAGAGAAGAAATTTCGAAGAATGTTGATGCTGCTCTTGACTGTTGAGAGTCACATGGGTTTTGAACAAGTTAATGACAAACTTTTATTTTACAACAGCCTTTTCAAAATCTGTTCTAGCTACATGGACCAAAACAATTATTTCTGTTTGGGATGCTCTGTTTCCCCCCGTGACCCTGGAAGAATGGATCAGCCCAACCTTCTTTGAAGGTGAGGCCAGAACCCTGCCTCCCCCCTGCCTGTGGAAGGTTAATTTTCCAATTCAAGCTGACAGTGTTAATCTCTTTATCAAAATTACTGACAAAAATAAAAAAAAATTTACAACATAGTAATTCAAAAAATAGTAATTGAATTATTTTAATTAAAGCATAGTGTTGATTAATATATGTCACCCTGTGACATGACAGGAGTATGCTAGCATAGCGTTAGTCATTTTCTCCATCTCTCTTCCCCCTTTCTCTCTCACTCGCTGGTGACAAGGCTGCTGGAACAGACTGAATCACACCATCTGTTTACTGCCATTTTCCCTCAGTCAGCCACACACTAACCAAGAAAAAAAGGCATGTGCATGATATAGTTCAAAAATGAAGTCACCTTGTGAAATATAAAAAGAGAACATTTCTAATGTGGCAATGAACGGAGTCAAAAGGTCAGAGCTGAAATATGACCTTGAGAATAGCAATCCTCAGCAGGAAACCAACAGCAACAAAAACATTTGCTGAAGCTTAAGCATGAAATGACAATGAGATCTATTCATGTCTATGGGGGACACCATCACATCTGGATCAGCGTCTCCACTGTTTCTGTCACTGTGTGTTTACAGCCAGGCTCCTCACCTGGATGCTGCATGCATGCGTGTGCACCCGCAGCTCCTTTGTTTAAGGTAATCACATGCTCAGCGTGCGCTATACCTTGAAATAATTGCGCAAATGAGAGGCATGTGTGTGTAAACACGCATGAAATGAAACAATAATGCACATATTGCATTTAACATGCGACACACGCAATCCAAACCCAGACAACAATTGACCAAGAGCACAAAAGCAGACATATAGTCTGTCACGCGACACAGAGTGGGCGGCGCTGATGTATCGGAGCTTGACGAATGATTGCGGGAGACGGGCCACAAACACGCATGGCCATCACGCCTGCTAAATCGATAGAGATGACCAGTAAGGTGGAGGGATGATGGATGAACGGATGAATACAGAGTGAACAAGACAGAATGAAGGGGTGAATGGGGACACTAACGGCGGTGACGCGGTCATGTTGTTGCATGTCTGATCTGCAACACGTTCACCCACGTGAGAGCGAGGAAAAGGCGGGGGGATAGACCAAAAGAAAGAAACAGAGAATCGAAAGAAAGGGAGGAAGGACACAAGATGGAAGCAGGAGTAAAAGTAAAAGTGATGGAGGATGGGGAGTAAGGGGTGGTCCCGTGGGTGTTCCTTGTGCAAACATGATAGACAATGGGACGAGGGCATGTGTGTGCATATGGTGTGTGTGTGTGTTTGCATGCGTATACATTTGATGAAACTCTCTGTAACAGCCATACGTCACACAAAGACCTCTGTTGTGGTGACAGTGATTAAAACGTGCTAAAGGTGGGCCTTTGTTCATCAGCATGCATGAGCGCATCACTACTAGGTGTGTGTGTGAGGTATGTAATTAATGATGGGTTGTGTTTGGAAGTCACTGTTCTAGTTAGGAGCAGAGTGATAGTGAAGGAACCTCGCTGGACGCTAATGATCGTTTCAGAGGGACTAACATAGGAGTAATGAACAAAGCAGGTGTAATAAGAGTGAAAAAGTATGGATCCCCCCTCCCACTGTATTGTTATTCTGCCCTCCAACTCTCATCGACTGCAAATCATTTATCCTGTACTAGCCTATTTGAACAAAGGCAGTTACACTGAGCAAATTCACATATAATTCAAGCCTAATTGGTAATATCCCCAACCCCCTCAGGCACAGGACTCCAGTAGTGGCGACTCATTCACGTCAGTCATTCCCTTTCCCAGTCCCTCTATTGTATACGAAACAATAATTGTTTACAAATACTAAAACTGAATCACTTGCTCCTGCATTCTTCTATAGATGCAAACAGTTAATAAATGATTAATAATTTCTAACCCAAACCATCATGGTGATCATGCACAAGGCAAAAGACCTGATGTGACCGCACCTCTGGGCATTATTATTACTGCATCACCGCAGATCTCCCCAGAGCAGGAGAGAGAATAACACAGCCTGACATGCAGGTAGTGCAACACACCTGCGACATACAGCTGCTAGCACTGCGTATGCAAAGAAAATGATACAAAAAGGGAGTTGAAACTGTGGCTGTGTGGGAGGGGAAAACTAGCACGTACTAAATTATTTTGAATATACGAGAAGTGTGTGAGTGACTGGAACTTGAAATGGGCTTTCCCAGCTTCTCCCCCAGCAAGGGGACGGCTTGCACCCTTCGGTTTTTACATCAGCTGCTTTTTAAATCTCATTACAAGGCAGAAACCGAGATGAATAAATAGCATGATAACCCCCAGCCACCATTAAAATGCGTCGATGTGTGGAAAACGCTCACTAGAGAGAGTTCGACCGTGAAATCGAGTGTGCATATGTGCTTATACGTGCCTCCCCCCACCACACCACTGGCCTGATTGAGACAGAGCATCCTAAAGACGACTGCTGCATAAGTTCAGACTGAAAGAGATGCAGAACGTGATGGAGATGATGAGGATTGAGTGGGAGTCTACAGAAAGGTGGCCTACATTCATTTAACACACGCACGTCTGTCTTTTGTATGTCAGACACACAGACCTCATTTTCCTTTCCCCATTGAGGAAGTGACGTGAAGAGCGCACTCCCACAATTTCTGACAAACCAAACCTACAGCTGGGGGCCTCAGGATGTGAAACCTCAAGAATTCATTCATTAGCCCATTGTAGTGCCATTGAAGTCTTCAAACACAGCATGATAAATCGCCCAACACACTTCCATCGTAAATCGTCTTTCATAGGTTAAGTTTTTTTTTTTTTTTTTGACAACGATAGCGTAGTAATTCAGTAGTAAATAGTAGTAAATAGAAATTGCATTATTTTAAATTAAAGCATAGTGTTGATGAATATATGTGACCCTGGACAAGAAAAGTCTTTAGTTGCTGGGGTTTATTTGGAGCAATAGCAAAAATACATTATACGAGTCAAAATTATAGATTTTTCTTTTATGCCAAAAATCATTAGGATATTAAGTAAAGATCATGTTCCATTAAGTTATTTGGTAAATTTCACACCATAAATATATCAAAACTTCATTTTTAAATGGTAATATGAATTGCAACTTTAAAGGGGATTTCGATTGTTTTACACCCTCAGATTGTAGATTTTCAAATAGTTAGTCCAAATATTGTGCTGTCCTATCAAACCATACATCAATGAAAAGATTATTTATTCAGCTTTCAGGTTACGCATAAATATCAATTTTGAAAATTTGACACTTAAGACTGGTTTTCTGGTCCAGGGTCACATATGCAAGATTAATGCATTAATGTTTCTGAAGTAGAAAAATCTAGGTTCCGAAGACTATTAAAAATACTGAGAGATTTTCATATTAATATATAATGTTCAAATATTTGGTCTAATTTGTACACTTATTGAAATGTTATTTTTGTAAACAAAAATTTGATGCAATATTAGTCCTTAAAATTGGATACAATTAAATTACATGAAATACTGACTGAATTAAAAAAAAAAAAAAAAAAAAGGTCGCTTTCTGTTTATCCAAACAATGAACAAAACAAGATTTTTTGAGAAACCTGTTTGAAAACGTATTTTTTATTACACATTTAAGATTTACTGTGACTTTTGTGTGCCTTAAAGTTCTCTTTCCTAAGGTCACATGCTTAGAGGTTCAAGATCCAAATTTAGAGATAAAATGACGTGTTGACTTTTACTTTCTACACAGTTCCAGATTCTTTGTGCAATCAAGACATCACAAGATAGAAAAAAAGAATGTCAAGGGAAGAAAAAAATATGCACACTCTAGAACAAAACAAATCATGATTTTGTAAATGACATTGACATAACAAAAAGAAGCATCTAAACTACAAAAAACAACATTAACAAAACCAGTCTGCTAATCAGAGTCTGTTCTCTGCACCATTCAACAAACCAGCCTTATTAAAAATGACCTTTACAATCCACATCCATATCTCACCCTCACCCAATCAGCCCTGATCACAAAGAGAAAAAGCTGACTGGACCAGGACCCCTCCATTACCTGCCACTCGTCCAACCTACATAAAGAAGAGAACCACCACAAAGGATTTTCACATGACTTTACTCATTCCTGCCTTTCATCATTGGACAGCTGACCGAGGGGAAATAACACAGAGGGAAAAAAGTGAAAACAATAAAAAGACAAAAGATGAAAGGAGAACAATGACCATTCCCCTCCATTCTCCACCATACGTGCTCATCTCCCACACGCTTTTGACTAGGCTCCATTTTGATTGGGAATTAAGACTATAGAAATCAATAATCATCTGACCAGTAACTGTGGTTTTGCTATCTTATCTCCCATTCCTTCCCCCTCCACAGAGTTTCAGCATCCCCACCCAGGCCCAAGAGAGGGCAGGTGCTAAAAACAGTCCCGTCTGGACCCAAGGGAGCCAGCAGATTTGGCCATGCAAAACATGCGCTTTCATCAATAACATCCAATTTTCTGTTACAAGCTTCATACAGTATTTGAATCTCAAATGGCAACAGAATTCTTAACAGGATAGAGTAGACTACCCAAAATGTAGATTTCTGTCATTTACGAACCCTCATGTTGTTCCAGACCCATAGGACTTAATCTTCAAAACGAAAAATAAGATCTTTTTAATGAAACCTGGGAAATTTCGGTACCTCCTTTGAAAGTACAGACAATTACAGCTTAGAAGATCCTTCATCTTCTGGATTCAGTTTACAATATCTTTATGGCCTTTTTGGACGTTCTAGCTAGCTTTTGGTTAACTGGACTTTCAATTGAGGCACAGATTTCATTAAATATACCTTGATTAGAGTTTTGAAGATCAACCAAAGTCTTACAGGTTTTGGAAGAACATTACGCAGAAGTAAATGACAATTTTACTCTCTTTGTTGAGTCTTTTAAAGAGACTTTTTCTGAGATGGAAATAATTCGAAACCATATACCTGAACAGGTTGCATACATAGAGGCTGCTTGCGATCAAACTTAAGAAAGCTAACATGGTAGAAGTTACTTTCAACTCACCCATCCTCCTTGGCTCTGGATCCAGGGCTGAATTTTGTTGTCTAGGTAGACGGTCATCCAATCCGCGATGCTTCCCACTAGTGGGCTCATCTCCTTCTCCACGCACTCAACACACAGAGCCCCTCCGAAGGCAAACAGTCCCACGACGCGGCCCCAGTTGACGCCATCGCGGAACACCTCATCCATCACGCTCTCGAAGCTCTGGTACGCTGTGGCAGGCGTGATGTGGAGCTGCGAGGACAGGTCGTTGAATGCTTGGGCATAACGCAGCTCAAACTCGTTGGCAGAATCACGAAGCGCCTCTTTTACTGCATCCAGACCCCCAGTCCCGTTTGTCTGACGCTGAGGGGTTGAAGCGGGGGACCTTGGTGGGGTCCCATTGGAATCAGTACTTGTTCCATTTATGGAGCCATTAACGAGGCTCGTCGTTCCTGCTGCCCCCTCATCATCATTCCCTTCCACCGCATCAGTCCGATTTGTGTCTTCTGTAAATTCAATGTGATTGTAGGGGTAGTTCCTCTGTGAGAGTTTATATTTAATAAAAAATACCACCAGTTCTCTGTTATAGTAAGACATAATTCACGTCGTTGCTCTTCGTTCGCCGATGTCTGGATATCCACTCGCTTGTTCTTATAACACAGTGCACACCCTTGCGTCCTTCTCAGGCTTCTGCCGACGCTCAGGGATGGTGCAATGGCTCATACCCTGTGGTAAGACAACAGTGCAATGAATTGATCCGTAAATACGCAATCATTTTCACAAACAGGGAGAGGAGGGGGTCAGGGTGAAACTTTGGAAGAGGTTAAGGGGCACTGAAGATAAACAGTTTTTTCACCCTCTAAAGCCCTCTTACTTAATGTAGAGGCTTGATCAAAGGAACAGATGGTGGCCTCTCATCACCTGGCTCCTATGAAAAACATGGACAATGTCCTCTCCCCGCCTGTCCAAGACATGGCTAGATGTACACTGACCTTGACATGAGTGAATTTTAAGCAGCAGGGGGCAAGAACAGCCAACGTGGCTAGAATTATGATCCCCTCATTTCAACAAATCTATAACGGACCTCAATTGTGGTGCCAGAAGATCCAGCCAAGAGCCACAGACAAAAGATACCCAAGTGCTTCATTGCGGGTTTAAAATCTTTTGACAGCTCAAGTATAATCTCAATGAATGTCAATGTATTTGTATAATTTTTGCTAAACCGAATAGACTGAATACATTAATTTATTAATCTGTGAATTAAATTATAATGGCATGTGTGTTGTTACAGATCAAATGTTTTGAAATTACAACGTGATCAAGAGAATTAATCAACCTGAGACTATATATCTGCATAAGATAGATAGATATAACTAGTAAATAAATTTTTAAACAAATGTATTATTAAATTATGGATTATGTGTCCCTCTTTTTTTCTGCTGATATCGTCTATTTGACGCCATCACGAGCGCGGGATGTTCACGCGGGGCATTATCTGATCGCTCCTGGGAAAAGCGCGAGAGTTCTCAGGAAACACGTGCTGACAACAACGAGGCTCAGAGCACAACACATGGCCATTTCAGATGCTTCTCTCTTTGTCGCAGAAAAATTGCCAAAAATATATGCATTTTTTTTTACTTAAGAAATGACTCATTCTCTGTCCGAATATGACGCATACTATAAATCTCTAAAGTACGAATCACACCCTTTATTCCACATGTAATACACATATATATAGTACATGATGTAGTCGCACTTGTTGATTCGCTGGATTTATCAGTTAATTAATCAATTTCCTAATAAGGAGACACGCGATGTGTTTACAAACACAATGTCAACTTAAAGCACAACACACATTCCCACAACCGCGAAGATAGTCACTGTTTTATCTTAGTGTTCTCAAGAAACAACATTTTTCTTAAAGGAAAGTCTACATGCAGTAGTGGCTAAAATACAGATTCGAATTTAGACCAAAGCTTTTTCGACCAACTTGTTTGAAATTAGGTAAAGCAAAGTCTAACGTCAACATTTTTCTACTTTGTCTCACGTTATCGTGCTTATTGACAACGTTTAAGATAATGACAACACGGAGAGTTAAAGAGCTCTCACTTACCATAACACAGTCTGCTCATTCCTCGCAGATTAGGTCAGCCAAGAAACAGCTCCAGAGTTTATCTGAATGTTAGTTATAGATTAAGCAACAATATCAAATATAAACTGCGGCAGATCAAAAGTAATAATACTGTGTGTGAGGGGAAAAAACGAGCTAGTGCTAGATATTTCTCCCCCCTCTCTCTCTGTGATAGGATATATAATCATCTAAATGACGCTCGCGCCGCCTACCCAACCATTACGTAATAAAGGCTCCGTTCACGGGCCCATAGCACAGGCCGAGCGGAAACAACCGGTCAGTTCTGTTGGGCAAGACCTATCACTTTCAGAGAAGAGTTCGCACAGAATCACTAAAGTCCGAGAAAACGAACATAAAAGGATCAAATAATCATAATTATTAGCCATATATTTCAAGCGGAGGGTGAGAACCCTCCAAATGTCGCCCTGTGTATGCTGAGGAGAAACACTGGATATAGATTATTATAGCATTTCTTAATCCTTTATAGGTCAGCATTCAACTGGCACACACGATGTACTCATGTAACGTTACCGTCAAGTAAGATCTAACACCCCGTTATGTTTTATTTACGAATGAATGCAATACATTGAATGCATTTCTGCAGCAATTTAAGTCATGATGCGAAACGCCATATGCAAGCAAGAGAGCAAATTAATAACAAGCCCTAATATTACTGACGGGTCTTGCTAGCCAAGAATGCATTTCCTGTACAATCCGAGCCAGCTACGTCAATGGTTCCCCCTTCGGCTAGTTAGCCGTGAAGCTAGCGTCATGGAAGATGGACTGGCTGCACAGGGAAACACGAAATCATTTGGAAGCGGGTGTGAAGATAAAGCTCCCAATTCAAAACGCACAGCAGACCTTTGGTACTTACTCGGATATTTGGAGAGGCAAATTCCTGATCTCCCGCATGATCGATGTCTGCGTTTCTGCTCGACCAGAGCGCATTCAGTGTCAGCAGCGCCTCGGTGCTCAGATCCGCCCCTTCAGACAAGCTCTTCAACTAATTCATATATTACTGCACATACATCAGATGTGGACTGAGTATGCTGGTTCACTCCAAAGTCGTTCATTAAAGCGTATTATCATTTAAAAAACAACATTCCGTTATGTTTTAAAACGCCGAGACGCGCAATTTAGCGTTAACTGCTAATAAAATAAAACTCGTAACTTTTACACATAATGTGGTTTTACTGGTATGAATTCTTCTCAGTAGTTTTCTTCATCTAAGTACAAATATTTGGACATGTATACTTAACAGACGGTATGAATGTACATTTTAAACAACCGTAAACGGTTTGCGCTCACTAAACAAAGAGTGGCAGAATTACTATGGTAACCTTTGTTACCCCAAAACGCGCGTGATGCGTCTCCCGTGACAGCGACACCTTGTGGCGCATATTTAAACGAGTGCAAACATTTTTATTAAAATTAAATCATTCATTTCATATGCTGGTGTTGTCGTGATATGATGCATTTATTCTCTATCTTTAAAGACTCAAGGAGCCTCCATCCAAGACTGCTGTTATAAATGATACAACATTACTACATTATATATGCGTTTCAGCAATTAAGTTAGACATTAAGTCATAAAAATATAAGGAAACTCAGTTCCCATCATTGAAAACCTTAATATGGAAGAAACAACGTGTACAGGTAGGAGAAAATTCAATGGTTCAAACTTCAAACTTTATTGATTACTCAACCAAATGCTTGTAAGATTACATCACAATATGTATAGAGTCCAACATTATTGTGTATATTTTACATGAAAACTTTACACATCGTATTTCTTCATATACTATATATATTTATATTTCCCAATCTCAAGGGAGGCAAAGTAGACATCCATAGTTGCAAGGGAAGGAATGCTTTTCAGAAAATATTTAACTGCACTTCAAGAATGAAATACATACTTAATGAAAATGAATTGGGAGTTGAATCTGCCTTGGTAATACACGAGAAAGTCGTATGATGCAGGGGCAAATGAAGATATACCTGGATTATACAGTTCATTTGTATTCCTGTATTTCCCCCACTTCAATTGTTTTATGATCATGTGACTGGCATCCATCACATAAACTTGCCGATTCAGTCTAACTCCAAATCGAGAGCGAACAGCACTTGGAAAACTGAAATATATATATAAAAAAAACTATTAAGCAAACTTTAGTGCACTAAAATTAATTATTCTTTAGTTTTTTAAGATTTCAGTGATGTGTGTGTGTGTGTATATTATATATATATATATATATATATATATATATATATATATATATAAAGAATGAAAAAAAAAAAAACTTTAAAAAAATGCAATAAATTTGAATATGTTGTAAACCAAATGAGCATGATGTGTGGCATGTAAGGAATGGTAGTGTCGGCCTTGTCTGGATTAGCAAGCGTAAGTATCGACACATGTAAAATAAATACCAAATGCTTTGAAGGCAACCAAAACATTCTTAAGACAATTGGGAGTTTAGTGTGAACACATCAAATCAAAATTAAAGTCTTTTACCCAAAACTAAAAGCATTTAAATGCAAAAAAATTCTGTGGGTTGATTGAATGCATTTAAATCAGAGATGATGGTTTAATTGTTTGATGAATCAATAAAGGACAATGATAATGGGCCTTTGTTGGACCTTAAATCATTAACAAATATACCATTATTCACTGGCGCAAACGCATTGCACACTGGGTGTCTTTTACAAGCTCTTAATAACAGGGGATGATCTCATTTCTGTATGTCTATCTTTCTTCAGCCTTTAAAACAGACAACATTTTACAGATAGGACAAAAGCCAAAACAATGAAATCAACAGACGATCAAAAACCAGATATACAGCAGTACTGGTAATAAATTATTTCCGCAGCCATCCAGAAGAAAGTAAAAATAAAAATAAACAAATATGACTCATGACTCTAACAACACAGACGACTGACACAGCAGAAGAGTCACCCTGCTGGGTCACAGTGCTGTTCTCTCATAGGGGAGCGACTGACGGCGGTGAGTCAGGACTGGCAAGGGAAAGTGTGGGACAGTCACACACAGTCATTCTGCGTTCCTGTACAGTCCTTCAAACCACAGCAGAGGATTATACACGCAGACCATCCATATACTTTACAGCCCGCTTTCTTCCCAGTTCATCTCTGAGCTGTTTCCAGTTCTGATCCACGTTATGATAACGGTGAAGGCTGCGCTCTGCCCAATTCAGGAGCGGCGATCTGGAAGACGGAACCGATACGAAGGAAAAATCGCCGCAAGGCAGCGCGAAGCTCTGGAATGAGGTCGAACTGCATCATCTCACACAGATGGTGGTAGTAGCAGGAGGCATGAGGCTTGAACTGAAAGAGAGATGACAATGTTAGGCATTCATGGGCTAACATTATTTTATTTTATATTGTCTTATTTTAAATTTATTGACATTTAATTTAAAAGTGGTACCCCATGACTCACCCTCAAGCCACCCTTATATGACTTTCTTTTTACAGACAAATACAATAAGAGTTACATAAAAAATTTTTGTGGCTATTCCAAGATTTATAAGGGCAGTGAATAGTGGTTGGGATTTTAAAGCTCAAAAAAGTGCGTCCATCCATCATAAAATACACTACTAACTCCAAGGGGTTAATCTGAAGTGAACTGATGCATTTGTGTAAGAAAAATATCCAAAATTAAACCTTGCGTAACCAGCCAATGGCCAAGGCCCTTCCAAGAGGCCATATGACTTGTAGCTAAAGCTACCAATCACGTTTTGTGTTGTGCCACGTCATGTTTATGGGTGTGGAAATGTCCCCACAGTAACAGACCAGTGTGTCAAACTCTTGGACATATTTTAAGAATTCTATGCTGTGAACTTTAGATATTTCACATACTTTTGGAAATCCAGCTTGTAGTTGATCCTAAAAAGTGCTCATCATCACAGTTGGAAACTATATGGCTTTGAATTTTCCATTTTTGTCTTTTCAGTTAGAGGTTTCCCTTAAAGATCTTTTAGCAGAGTGTAAATCTGAAGTGGAATGCCATAGGGAAAACCTGATATTATCAGAGGAGTGTTGAATGGACAAGTGTATTTTAGTTATGGACAAGGAAAATCCTCAGGGCTGCCAGAAGATTGTCTGTGTAATAACGCACGTCTCTTTTACATATAAAGGTCATCACACTGACAAGCTGGTGGTTCAGCAGGGAGCTTCCTGTAATAAAAGCCTGAACTCAGACCCCTGAAGGATAAGAGAGGTATCCAAAACAAGTCTCTCCTACAGGAAATAACACCCATTGTCTAATTATCAGACTCACCTGTATGGTTAATAAGGACACTATTTTTGCCTTCCGTTTTTCTTGCTCTTAAAGTGGAACATATCAATATTTTACACTTTAAAACCAAGATCAATATAAAACTCTACTTAATGTCTGAATCAACATGAAAGGTTGACCACTGTCTTTAACCATCTGATCAAGGACCGCAAGTTGAATTGTAAAAAAGACAGAACTGGTGTTATTGTGACTCTTACTATTAGAAAAAAAAAATTATATATATATATATATATATATATATATATATATATATATATATATATATATATATATTTTTTTTTTTTTTATCAAAAAACCAAAACCGTTTCATGGCTGGTAAGAAATATTTATTGGCTGTCGAGATGAAAAGGGCCCTGCATCTACCGCTCTGGTTCAGTGTTTCTGTATGTTATTACTTTGTCATCAGGCAGTCTGAGTGTCCGGGTGAGGAGCAGCAGCAGGAGACTCGTCCAGGCTTCCCGGTGACTCTCTGAGGTAAGACTGATGAAGTAAGCCAAGGCTTCACTACACACCCTAAATCAAACACACACACATATATTGTTACTGTCCTAATACCTTCCCGTACAGCATATGTAAATCAGAACTCGATTATGAGACTCATCCCTCAATGTTTTACATAAAACAGTTCCTACTGCCTTTTATCTTTTCATACAACTGATCTGATTATTACACATCCAGCAATGAGTGCAGCACCTATATTTTTAGTCCTTTTAAAATCATGTTCATAATGTCAAGAATAATACAAAATATTAATGAATCAACTCAAGTGCAATTTCTTCGTAGCACAGATTGTATGAAAGCAGCTATCTTTGTGTTGAGCTTGGTGAGCGAGTGTGATTAATGAATGAGGCAGACGGCTGCACTCACTGCAGCAGACGTGTCTGGATGTCTGGCCAGGAGTCTCGCAGCTGCGTGTCAGAGTACATGCGAAAGAGGATCCTCAGACTGCATGCCAGGCTGCTGGTCTCCTGCTTCAGAAGATTCGGTTTTGACTTCCCCTTAAAGCCTACATGCAATATGAATAAAAGACACGCAAAATAAATTACAGCATTACAAAAACCCAGATGAGGAAATAAAAGAGTGCGGACCTGCTCTCCAGAGCGCTGTCCTCTGTTCATTGCTGGAGTTGAAGTCCTTGGCAAACCTGTGGGACTCAAGGAGGCAGTCAAGCAGTTTGAAGAGGTGTTGTGATGACAGGTGTCTGTACATGCCCTGATTGACCTCTGTCTCTCCCTCTTCTGCTTGCTCGAGTGCATCTCGCTATTGGGAAACAGACAGAGAGAGAACAAAAGACACTTTAACTAAGCCATGGTATCAACACCATAAAGGGCAGTTCACACAGGCTGCATTCTCAGTTATTAGTTGTAATTCATAGGGTTTCAAACAAAGGTTATGTGAACACACCTGAGCAGCCGCCATGTTCTCGGCATCCTCCCTCTTGCTGGTAGCCGGGTAGAATACAATGTTGTCTATGGTCTGAATCAACTCCAGCTGTACGACACACTTTATAAGCAGCCCTGCAAACAGCCGGTGGTCTGAGACCCCTAGATCAGAGTAAGAGAGCAACATGTTAACATTCACAGAAGAACTACAAGGATTGGGCAACAAGGTTGTCCAGTTTTGTTTTATTTCAAAATTCAGATCAGCCTCCCTTCAATCACCAATTTCTTTGTTCCGATACATTCTTAGTGGAAAAAAACACATCCATATAATTTTAGTTTATTCAATGAGCACTTTCACATGGATACGGTAAATGTCAACAATAGGGAACAAAAGTTGGTCGAGTTTTCCGTTTCATGCTGACTTTAAAAGAGGAAGAGGTCATATTGTTCAAAGAGAATGTGGCTGTTGGTGGAAACTCTAAACTGTTATGTGGCTTCAGCAGCTTATAAGACTTCTTTATATTTTGGACAAAGTAAGCGAGTTGTGTGGCATGATGTAACTCTCAGTACAAGAGTAAATACCCCCGAGGGATTTTTTTTGTCTGTAATAGATTTTTTTTTTCATTGTGGTTAACAGGGAAATTTTCTTTAAAGAAATTTTTCAACATACACTACCATTCAAAAGTTTGGGGTCAGTAATACTATGTTTTTGAACAAAGTATTTTATGCTTTCCAAGGCTGCATTTATTTGGTTAAATGTAAACACAGTAACATTGTAAAATGTTATTACATTTTAAAAGAACTGACTTATATTTGCATATATTTTATAGGGCTGGTAATTTAAAACATTAATTAGATTAATTATGGAGAAAAAAAAAGCATTAAAATGATTAACCCATCTAGCGCACTTGCCCCACCCCAGACCAATGCGGATTATCTGCCATTTCATACAATCGATTGATGACTAATACATAACCATACATAAAGAACCATTTACTTCACTCCTGAATGAATCAGCCATTTGAACTAATCAAATGAATAAATGACTTACGCCCATTTCCCACATACTCTGTTTGCGGTGCGTATGGGTTGCATTTTTTTTTTTACGCACCCATGCACCCGTTTTAATTTTAAACGTTTGTGATATCCTAACAAGAAAAGTAGGCTAATGTTGTGTTTAAATGTGTTGCAGCTTGTTTCAGCAGCTTATTATAAAAACCTAGCAGTCAAATGCATGAGTAATATGTTGTTTATATATGAATTTAAATATGTCTATGAAAGATTGTTACTGTACTGTGATAAAAGAGTATCACAATGCAGAAAAAGCTTTTTTATATTTTTATTTTTTTACATGATTTGAAAT
Organism: Carassius auratus; assembly: GCF_003368295.1. Classification (NCBI taxonomy): domain Eukaryota; kingdom Metazoa; phylum Chordata; class Actinopteri; order Cypriniformes; family Cyprinidae; genus Carassius; species Carassius auratus. The sequence goes on from NW_020523328.1 coordinate 437,653, forward strand.
CAAAATAATGGACAAATGTTGTGTTTTGTGGCTTAAACAGCCGTGGATCAGTAGCGGACTGCAAACGCGTCCTGTGCGAAAGCACAATGAGTCCGTGCTGCTTCAGCACCACATACATAACGCATACGGACTGCATACGCACTGCAGATGGATTATATGTGAAACAGGCATTACCGTATTTTTTGGACTATAAGTCGCACCTGAGTATAAGTCGCATCAGTTCAAAAATACGTCATGATGAGGAAAAAAACATATATAAGTCTCACTGGACTATAAGTCGCATTTATTTAGAACCAAGAACCAAGAGAAAACATTACCGTCTACAGCCGCGAGAGGGCCAATATGCTTTCTGTGGTAGGCTACAGGAGCGCTGAACAGTATAGAGCGCCCTCTCGCAGCTGGAGACGGTAATGTTTTCTCTTGGTTCTTGGTTCTAAATAAATGCGACTTATAGTCCAGCCAAACTATGAAAAAAGTGTGACTTATAGTCCGGAAAATACAGTAATCATTAAGACATTTACCACCACCTACTGGCAGTTTTAGTTTATTATTTTGCGTATAATTTCATTAAAGAAATAATTTAATATTTTCATAGTAATAATGATAAAATTAAGAAAATAAATGATTAAATTCATAGTTCACAAAAAAACTAAAAAGACAATTCTGTCATTATTTACTCACGTTCCAAAAGAGTAGGCTATATGTAATACATTTTATCAAACAAAATATTACTTGCTGAACCTACTTTTTGTAATCTCTGTTTGTTGCTTTGCACAACAATTAATTAGATTACAAATTTGAATCGCTTACTAACCCTAATATTTTAAAATGGAACCTATTCTTATGATGAATTTTCAGCATCTCCAGTCAATCTCTAGTCTTTAGTGTCACATGATCCTCAAAAAACATTTCAGCATTAAAATTGAAAACGGTTGTGCTGCTTAATATTTGTGGAATTGAGGATTCTTCAATGAAGTTAATTCATTGAACATAATTTATTATAATCAGAAATCTTTTGTAACCGTCTTAACAATCACTTTTGCACTGCAGCTGTACGTACTGGTTTGAGATTTTCCTTTCCATGTTTCATCACTGGCAGTGGACATCTGACTGTGTCCCCTCTCGGAATGAGTCCTCTCAAAACTGCTCTGCGACTGAGAATCAACCTCAGCGTCCTAAAACAAAGACAAACACACACGCATGCATATGAAAATCAGAGCCTAATATGCAAATGTCCACTATAAATAGAAAGTAAAGCATGATGGGTCTTAGTGTTAGCAGACTGTAGAACACAATGTATGACAGAATAAAGGCTTATATGTGCTTGTTTGTGGCTTATTATTTGTGTGTATTTATGATATTTATTTATGTTATTGTGATCTCACCATGTGTTTCCCTTCTCCCACCTCCTCTTCCTGTCCAGCTGGTCGCCATGTCAGCAAGCTGTTAAGAGCAAAGTCAGAAACAAACTGAGAGAACATTTCATAAGCAAAACCCAAACAGCCTTTTCAAACACAATATCAAGAGTTGCTATATATTTGCACATCTGACAACCCAAAAAAGTATTTTCTAGATTTAGTCTAAAGTGTGATTTAAATTCATTTAGATTAATTGGCATATCATGTCATTTATTTGATTGTTTTTTAGAGATCGATCGACAACTCTCATCAAAACACATCCAGACGGAAGGCCGTTTAGTGTCACTGAAACAGATGGTGGTGTGCAAGAGTGTCATACGCATGAGGGCTGGTGGTCTGGAAGATATCCAGCATGCAGGCGCAGGTGATGTCCCACACATCAAGACTGAACTTCTCCCCGTTCAGGATCACCAGGTTCTCCAGACAGTTTGTGCCGGACCGCGCCAGCTGCTCATTATCTGAGAACAGAGGCGGAGTTGTGAGTGTAACACACTAACACTTTCCCTGTATTACCACACCCTGCTGATTTAAAACACTACCACCCACAGGGCCCATATGTTTCTCCAAATGTGACACATGTAGGCGTCACATTTGAAATGTCCATCTGGAATGAAGTACAGCAAGTAGCAGGGCAATGTCCTAAAATTCCTAAACTCTCCCACATGATGAGCGCAACAGATGAGTGAAATGCCCACCTTGTTTCACACACCACTGCAGCTGTGCAAAAATATCCGCCAGAAGCACTTCGCTGAGAGGCTCGTAGAATTGCGTGAACACGTCGCAGATAGCATAGAGGGCATGGTTACATGTTGTTGTCATCCACTCTGTTTTCTATGAAAGAAAAAACATGTATGCGATGGATCCACCTTATTTTACATTGTGGAAGACATTTTGTATTATTGTGCATACCTTACGCTATTTTAGCCACTATAGCTAGAAGAATAAAGCTAGAAGCTACAAATGACTGCATCTACTCTTAAGTTGGGATGTAACGATTTACCCTGAACCGGTTGAAAATTTATAAAAATGTGTGATTATTCAAATCAAGTTGGTCGAGATGTTAAATGAAACGTGAAACATTTGTGGGTGAGGTTTTATATAATTGTGTTTCTGAATAGAACGGTGTTTTCTTATCTTTCCTCTGAGTAATTAATATTAAAGTATTGTTTAGAAGCACAGTGCTGTTTTGTTTACAGCAGTAACCAAGGAAATACTGTATCTCTGCTGTTCCATAAGCGCCACCTGCAGTCAGAGAGTGAATCTGCTGTTTTTGTTTTGTTCAGATGTTTCATGTAACATCATTTTACAAAGCTCAAGTCAGAACATTCTGTTTTTACGTCAAATTTTGAAATGATGCAATCTAAAGAAAAAAAATAATTACTCATGGTTCATGCATCCAGCATCTTTGTTTGGATTGTGATTAAAATGCAGTGGCTGCCTTTATACAGAAAGAGCACAGGCAAAGCCTTGGCTTAAGATTTCAGAGAGATTTCTTTCAGTTGTATTTATTTGGGATTTGTTTTAAAAATTTCAATTTAGGTTTCAATGGTATATTTCAATTTCAGAAAGAAAGGTGCAGGATTTTGAAATAAAAAGATACCTTTTAATATTTATTTTAAATATCATTTCGTAAAAAAAAAAAAAACTGAGTAAACTTAGTAAATCATTACATTCCTACTTTTACATTAAAAATAAGGTTGATACAACTGATAAAAAGCGAATAAAAATCAGCTATAACATAAGTGATATAAGGGAGAAGTATCTTATAAATGATATCAGATTACATGAATTCAACTGATTCATGATACACACAAAATATTAAAATCTACATTTACATAACCAAATTAATTATAAAATTGACTCAGTGAACTGTTTTTGTTCATTAAAATGAACACACTGGACTTCCCAGTGCTACTACTCTAATAGGCATGATAGTGAAGCATCTTTGATTATTACTTCAGATCGCTTTGATCTGGAGTTTGAAGTTTGCATGCACAAAATAATGTGATAATATCAGTGATGTAAATTTATTTCCTGCTAGCAGTGGGAAAAAGTGGCCTGTTATTGGACAAGCTGAAGTATTTTGAATACAGTTGAGCTACTATCACATTATTGAAAATGTAGATAGGTTAGCAGCGTTGCTAACACTGGTAAAATGAATGTTTTGATTGATACTCACTTCAGTTTGCTGCTCAGGGAGCTTCATGTTGTCGAATATTCGGAAGATGATCCGAAAGAGGTCATGCCACCAGTGCTTCTCAAAGGTGTGTCCGTAACTCTTCATGATCTCAAACATGACAGTCAGACCCCTGCATGACACAAACCCTCTCAGGAAAAGCTCCAAAACATTCCTAAGTTTCTTTGTATGGAAGTGAAGATGTGGACCCACCTGGTCCTGACGTCTAGTTTGCAGCGGTTGATGATGCAGGAAAGCTCAAACAAGATGGGGAACCAGCCTCGCACCCAAACACGGTCACCAGGGGCCACATTCATGTCATCACTAGTGTATTCCCTCAGTGCCTGGAAAGGGGAAGTGTGACTACAATGTTATTTTTGAAGCTCAGTCGTCATGAGTAACAAAGGCTGAGGTGACAGCACTCACCTGCGGCCGGTCAGACACGTATTTAGCGCAGTGGCGGATGAGCCGAATGGCTTCCATACTGGTGTCAGGAAATGCAGCGTTACACACGAACTCTGACAAACACTTGACTGCGTCCTGGAAAGAGTCGATGGCTGCGGCAAAATGCTGCTGAAATGTATGCACTGTAAGGAAAAAAAGGATAGACATGAGAATGATGTTTTGTGTTTAAATGTTCAAGATGAAAGTTTTAAAATAGTGTGAATTTTCCAGTACTTACTAACAATGTGTCCTGTGGTTTGAAACGCGAGGTCCACAATGTTCTCATCATGATCTGATGCTGCTTGATGGAACACAGAGAAGATGTTCTTCCAGCCAGAGCGGATATTAGCAGCCTGGGAGTTCACCATCTGGGCCACACATCGTATCACCATGTCCCGGATAGTGGGCGACCTTTAAAATAGTTGAAGTTATTGTAGAAGTAACTAAAATGCATGGCTTCAAATATAAAATAAAATAAATTCTAAAATAATGACTTCTGACAGGTTTCCTGAATACTTCACACATTGGACAAACAGATAGTTCTGCTTCAAACTTGCTGTTTGTTGAGCTAATGTTGCTGGTTTTAATAGCACCACAGAGCCAGTGGTTAGGTTGCATGATTAATCAAAATAAAACTGTAGTCATAAATTTATTTAAAAGGCACTTTTATTTGAAAGGCAAAGGCTGTGATTTATTTAAATGTATACACTGTATTAGGGCCGTCTGCGGTTTTCAGTCAAAATAAAAGTTTGATGGTTTAACATTTGAAAATGAAATGTATGAATTAAAAAAAGAATATTAAATATGTTTCTAAGTTTTAAATAATATATTTTTTTTTATTAAACACTTTTTTTTTTTACATCAAATAATAGTAATTTAAAAATTGAAAAAAGTTTTAATGGAAGTGTAATATTATTATACACACGTGTGTATAATAATATTATAAATTATATATAAATAAATATATAAATATTAACGTTTTTATTTACAGTGAAATAATACAATAATATATTTTGTAACTTTTCTATTTCTACTTAATAATAAAAATGTATATATGCCATATTGATACATATTTACAGCATTTGGGCCAAACTTGCAAAATTTAGCACAGCAAACCTGTCATTTTTTTTAAATTGCATTTTAAAACCACAATCTCAACTTTCATCAGGAGATTCGCAATAAGATTTCTTTACCCGAATCATGCAGCTCCAGTGAGTGTTTTTTGAGAAGACAAACTGCAAATGGTCTACCTCTAGTTCTTGTTGCATAATAAGCTGGGATAACAAAATATTTTACCTCAGAATTTTACACGTTTCTCCTTAAGTGTTTAAAGGTAACATGTTTCATCATGCATCAGATTGCATCATTTCTTTATCTCTCCAACTGTTCACATTTCTAAGTCCCCTCTCTTCACCTGTTCTTCTTCATGATGTGTTCAAATGGCCTTAAAAAGTCCTTCTGGAAGCGGAAATTGGCCAGTTCTCCTTTCTCCAGAAACTTCATTGATAGTTGTCTCAGGGAGTCCACAGCAAAGATGGCCACATCCTCATTAGGATTACAACCCACCTGCCAAACCAGAAATCAAACACAATCAGACAGCTGTTTTACTGATTTATTACATTTACAATAAATAAATTAATTCACTGAAAGCTTGAAGGTGCGTCCACATAAAAAAAAAGTAAAATTTTGACTGCACATTTAGGTAAGGCTACAGACCTTGTTAAAGTGATCTCCGATGACCTGCCAAATGCGTGACCACTGTAAACGGATGCGGTTCATGTTGTAGTAGGAGATCTCCACTATCTTCTGCAGACTGAACATGCGTGGCTGGTGAGCAGAGGCCAGCTCATCCATGGACACCGCACAGAGCCAACGCACAAAGTCCACTGGGGATGGAGCGGAGTTTACCATTAATACAAATATCAGAGACATTTTGCCCACAGATACATTATCTACACATCCACGGTAGGGCTGCTCGATTATGGCAAAAATTATAATCACGATTATTTTGGTCAATATTGTAATCACGATTATTTAACACGATTATGAGGAGGCCATATGACCAAAACTTTATACTAGTGATTTATTTAAAGATAGTGATACATATCAAATATGTATTTCCTGTAAATAAGGTTGCTACAATCATTATATCTGCACGGTTTACTTGTCTGCACTGGTTTGCACTCTGTCTGCCATGTGCCTTGTGCTGCTTTACTTATCTTTCTTTTTACATTACCTATTTGTATAGTTGTACTTATCTGTATGCACCAAGGGTCTGAGGGTAATGCAATTTCAATTCTCTATATGCATGTACATGTGGAAGGATTAACAAAGCAGACTTGAATTTCAAACAAACAAAATTACGGATCCAAATTACTGTTACGCATATTTTCATTCTCAATTCTTTATGTTCATTTATTACATGACCAACGAATGTATACTTGAATAATCACCAAAAGGGGGCAGGATGGGGCACAATAATCGTTTTTTTTTTATTATAGGATTTTCATAATTGTTGGAGGCCAAAATCGAAATCGAATAGTTTTTCTGATTAATTGCACAGCCCTAATCCCCGGTGTACTGGCTGAAAACATTCCTTTTTGCATGATGGTAAGAATACATAAAATAACCAAATAAACTGCATCCACCCAAACAGTCAGCAACCGGTCATTTTCAGCCATTCATACACTTAAAGTCTTTAACAGCTCAGCTCATGTTTTTGCTAACATAGTGATTGTGTGGTGGTATCTTTCTATATTCTTACATCATTTCTGAAACAAAAAGGCCAATTGTCTTTCATCAAAGAGAAGTTCCATCATGTTTGTATGTAGCAGACAGATTAGGGAAGTTTGCTATGTGCCTCCATAATCTTTAAATCAAAAAAATTACCCCTAATGTCAACAAATCAATTTCCTGATGAACATAGTTACACCCTACATTTTTTCTCATTTAATAAAGCAGTTCACCTGTATATACGTCACAATAGGGGAGTAAATATGATCACAATTTTAAGTTTCCAGATAAGTTGAATCCTCCGGAAAGCTTACCGGCTTGGTTGCCATGTCTGCCTAAAAAAATTATCCCTATGGTAGGGCTGGGCGATATGGAGCAAAAAATATATCTCTATATACGATATATATCTCGATATCTTTACAGGAAAAATAACCCCCCAAAACTACTACTACTACTACAAAAAAATAAATAAATATGCCAAATATTATGTTTAGGGCCCTATACACCATATGTTTTATTGTTAGATAATTCTGTGTTTTAGCATGTGTAATTATTTAAATGAAAATTCTTAAAATTGCCTTATGAAATGTTTTTTCCCCCTCTGAAATTCTGTGTATTTACATTTTTTTGGTTATTAAATGAAGGCTGAATTTAATTTATCTTTTAATTATTGAAAATTAAGCAAACTTAATTTTTTGGTAGACAAATGGGATTTACTATTAAAAATAAAACAAATATATCGATATATTTGAAATAGAGATATCGCCCACCCCTACCCTATGGCCGATCGAAACTATCCAGATTCCAAAACTACACCCTATCAAATATTAAAATCATATCAAAACTTAAAATATGCCACTCCCATACCTAAAATACATACTTTACAGTCCCTGTTATGCATTAAGCAATTTTTTACTTCTAAAATCACTTTGGAGTAGTCATCAAACACACATCTGTTTTCATAAAGGAGTTAAACCAGATCCCCTTCCTCAAATACCCCAAATCTAGCATAGTTTTATTATTGGTTGAAAGTAAATACAACCATTTCAGTCAAATCAAATAAAATAAATGGTGGACTTGGCAACCCTGTGTAACCGAGCTCCAGAAGCAATACCGACAGAACAACCCCACACCTTGTAAGTCACTTCCTTATGATGTAATGGACCAACTGACTGACTCTCAGACCATAAGAACACACCCAAGCTATGGTGAAAAGAGTAATAGTATGGACGCCCACTTAAACACTAAAAACATAACTGATTTTCCATTGCTCATGGAGCTAATAGTGAACCGCAGCCGTTCCTGTTAATTTCTTGCTAAATACAAAAAACAAATAAAAATACTCTGAACCCATTGACTCAAGTTTACCAGAGAAGAATTAAATGTATCTATTTCCAGATAATCGACCCACACAGATATGCTCTCAAACAGTGTTGGGGATTAACTTACTACATGAATAACCTAGCTACACTTCTCAGTAGCATGACAGCAGCGCAATTGTTTTCAAAATAGTGTTGCTTTTTTAGTAACAAGCTATTTTTTCTCCAGAGAGTAATAGTGTAGTGTGACGTGTGCAAGCTGACATCTTTGTAGTAGCTGTAGTACTTAAGCAACACAACTAATTCAAAATTCATATTTAACGTTTGAATATGTAATTAATGCTGTAGAACAATACGTTTTCTTATAATGTAAAATATAGACCTTATTCTGCATATAAATTCACAACTGCTACTTAAAAACTACTTAAAAATCCATGCTAATTATTTTTCATGTTTTACATCTACAAACTGAACCACTCTGTAAATCAAACCCCTAGTATTTGCAGCATTGGGGAACATTCATCACCATGTTTTTGAATGAAATTACAGCATTAAAATAAATGTCAACTTCCTGTATTTGTTCAAGTTTGTGTGGTCAGATCCTTTAGCTAATTCAGACCCTTTTTGATTATGTGCTAGATAAATAGTGCTGTAATAATAAATTAATTATATGATCTCATAGTTACACTATCGTTCAAAGGTTTGGTGTCTGTATGATAAAAAAAAAGCCAATACTTTTATTCAGCAAGACTGCATTAAACTGACCAAAACTGACAGTAAAGACATTAATATTTTTCTATTTCAAATAAATGCTGTTAATTTTTTTCATCTCAGAAATAAATGACATTTTAAAATATATTAAAATAGAAAAGTTACTTTAAATTATAGCAATATCTCACAATAATATGGTTTTACTGTATTTTGATTGAATATATAAAGCTTGTAGTATAAGAGTATAAGAGAATCCTTTCAACAATACTTTTGAATGGTAGTACATGTGTTTAAAATATATTTCCCCCTTAAAAAATTTCAACGCTAATGGTGTTACATTAAAATAAGAACCCTACCAATTGCATTTCCATCAAGCCTGGTGGATCCAGTGAAGATTCTGGCACACAAAAGAGAGACGGAAGGTCAGACAGTAAGAACAACACCGTATGTTTGTATTGTCCTGTGATTTCAATGCACCTGTCCACAGCCACCACAACACTCTGAGAGCTGGTCTCCCCCACTGACTCCTGGATATGAGCCATCTGACGCCTGTCTGGACCTCCAACCAGAGTACCTGCAGGAGACCAATAATACTGTCATAAGGAACATTGTCCACACACACCAGTAAACAAACAATAAACAGACGGGTCACTTCGGTTGCATGCATGAGCTATTAACTGCAGTCGTACAATGGCATACCTAAGCCGAGGGGCATGAATTCCTCTCCTCCTGATGGGAAGCCCTTTATGCTGCCTCCTTGGTCCCGGACCACACCAGAGATGTAACGCGTCTTCACCCCTGTCCCAATCAACTGGGCCAACTCCAGCTGACTGATACACCTCAGAATCTAAAGAAAGAGCAACAGATGTGTAGAGGCTGCAAAGAAACCTTAGCAAATCAACAGATTTGGAGGAAAGCAGGGGTTTATGCACACCAGCGGAGTTGAGTTGCATGACTTTTGCAGGGCTCAAAATTTTTTCGGATGACCTGCTGGTCTGGGGTGAGTGTGGAAGTGTTTTATGCCAGTTTTCTATCATGTATTCTACGTTTCTTTTAAAGGATTAGATCACTCCAGAATTTTAATTTCCTGATAATTTACTCAACCCCATGTCATCCAAGGTGTTCATGTCTTTCTATCTTCAGTCGAAAAGAAATTAAGGTTTCTGAACAAAATGTTCCAGCATTTTTCTCCCTATAGTGGACTTCAATGGCGACAAATAGGTTGAAGGTCCAAACTGCAGTTTCAACACAGCTTCAAAGGGCTCTACACAATCCCAGCCAAGGAATAAGGGTATTTTCTATTAAAACAATTGGTCATATTAAAAAACTTTAGCTACAAAGTTAAAAAATACTTTAACTACAAATGCTCAATTAGCACTAGCTCAACTTCACACGCTACGTAATCACGCCTGAAAGTTGTGATGTAGGCGAAAGTACAGATACAGTGCTTACAAAGCGAACATACAAAGAAAGTCAAACACCCTTAACAAAATAATGGTAAAACAAAGCTGTTGGATGATTTTGAAGTTGAAGGAGAAAAAGAGATTGAGTTTTTCACTCTACCCTTACTTTTTGAACAAGTACATGAAGAACTAATCTTTTCCATGTACTGAGTGAAGTCGTGGACGTGCATCACAGAGCTAGTGCAAGACAAGCATTTGTGGTTAATAAGTATATAATATATATATTTTTTTAACCAATTGTTTTGCTAGATAAGACCTTATTCCTCGGCTGGGATCGTGTAGATCCCTTTGAAGCTGTATTTAAACTGCAACACGCTGTATCCCACTATATGGAGAAAAATCCCAAAAACCTCAATTTATTTTTTGACTGAAGAAAGAAAAACATGAACATCCTGGATGACATGGGGGTTAGTAAATTTTAAGGAAAGTTTAATTCAGATGTGAACTAAAACTTTAAATGTAAAAACCAGGAGATGATTTGGGGTAATTACAGCACACCTTGCTGACATTATGCTCAACTCTATTCACACGCTCTGATGCCCACCTCGTGCCAGGAGTTTCCCAAGTAGTTTCCGTCGGTGTGGGCGACCATGATGAGAGTTTTTATGGTATCAATGTTCTTCTGCTTCATCTCTGTGATACTTGAGCTAGCGGTGAGCAGCGTAAACCGGGCCAAGGCCTGGATGTAGGCATCTCTCTCCAACTGTGAAACAGGGAAAAAAAAGTAAGAACTAAATTAAAAAGAGGCTTGAGTACGATTAGTCACACGAAAAGTGTAGAAACACAAACCTGCATGTTGAAGATGCAGGTGATCCTGATCGCACATCGGATCCCCTCCAGACAAAGAGATGCCACGTCCTGATCATCACAATCCTGGAGTCCTACGCTGAACGCTGCCAACAGAGGAGTCCAGGCCAGCTGTTTTACACAGATCAAAACAAAGAAACATACATACTGAAAAATTATACTCAAAGATAAAATACTTTCAATGTTTAACTTCCTTTCAACATATACAGACTGATGTGTGAAACCACAACATCCTGGAACAGTATCAGATCATGTCTCCATGACCTGCTCATGATCCCTTTGACCTAACAATGACTTTCTGTTCCAGTACTCAGCTTGCCCTGAACTGTGGTTCATTGGACATGTGTGATTACCTTGAACATGGGCCGGACGTGCTCTAGGTGAGTGGCACTGAAGAAGGGAGCCTGAGCGTGACTTACAGCCTCCATCAGAGCTTTAGCCGTTTTGGCCATCTGCTCCATCTCCATGTTATACAGCAGCCTTCTCTGCTTCTCACTGGCTACATCTAACCGAAGGAAGACAAACAGCTCATGTCAGCATTCAGCAGGGTTTCATTCAATTCCATCAAAGAAAATTACAGGTATTTGAGAGGATCTTACTCTGTTTGCTGGATTTGGGAGTGATGGAGTATTCTTTGCTCTCCTTCAAAGCAATCTTCTTCCCTGCAATCTCGTCGTAGATGGAGGAGAGATACTCCTCGGGCAGGTCCTTACTGTCATTAATGCCACGGTTCATTTTTATATACTGCTCCTTTGTCATTTTGTTCTTCACCTGAAGAGAAGAGAAAACAAAACTAGATTTTTACACTTCATGGAAATAAAAACATGCTTGTTTTTAAGAATGTTCCTAAATGCTGGATGGTTGCAAGACTTTGTTTTGCAGTTACTAAGGTTCTGGTTAGTTACCAAGGTCTCTTAGCAAATAAAAAGCAAAGCGAAAGGAGAGAAGGGAGCAAAAAAATAAGTATTCTTACCTGTGGACTGTGCAGGTCGGTGGTTAACATGATGATGGAGTAGGCCAGAACGTAAGCCGTGTCTGCGCTGGCAAACAGAGTCTGCCTACAGAACAACAGACAGCTCAGCACATACACAAACGCCAGTGAGTCTCACAAATATATAACTCTTCTTCAGACTACAAAACTCACCCCTGATTGCACTCCAGGTATCGGGCGGCAAACTTCTCCATGAGCCTGTCGATTTTCTGGGCTTCACCTGGAAGCCTGAATCCTTCCAGGAAGGCACGGAGCGCTGACACAAAGTCTTTGCCACAAAAGTCCAGCCGGTCCACATAGGAGTACATCACTTCTTTATTAAACTTCACATTCTCTCCCAGGAACTCGCCAACCTGAGTCTGATCACATGACACAATACAGCCTAAGTCTTGGTGCACTAATTTATCCATGTCTGAAAACAAGCAAGAACTTACCGTGTCCAGTCGCTCCTCCTGTTGCAGGAACTGTGCGATGTCCTCTGGTGTGGTGCCCAGCATGCCTTGCTCCTGCAGGTACTGCAATCCCCTTTTTGGTTTCTTGTTAAACCTTTAAGAAACACAGAAATGATCAAAGAAAAATACAGAAGAAAAAATAAAGACACTTCAAAAAAGAGAGCTTACAGCTCAATGCCATGCTCGATGATCTCTTTCTGCTGCTTGATGACCTCGTACTGCTCGGGGTGATCCGGCTGAGACGGCTGAACTCCGGATGACACCGTGGAGTCCAGAGAGCTCAGACTATCTCTGCGAGAGGAAACATTCTCGTGGAGCTTCCCATCGGCACTGTCGCCCTCTGCTGGACGCTCCTGACCTGCAGAACAACACAGTCTAGACTTAGACAATTCTCATCCATACAGATGATTAAAACAGATCTCGGTGTTGTCTTACCAAGGTTGGCCTGCAGGTTGGGGTTGACATACATGTCTCTGCTCCATTCCACCATGCACTTCAAAATGGACACCAGACACTCCAGCCCTTTCTTTCTCAAACTCAGCTCCTGCAAATAAATCATTAACAGATCAACTCGGAATTAATTATTACACACTAACAGTGAGGCTGGGGAAGATACTCACTGCAGTGAATCATGCACTTGTTTTTACTGGAGAAGTTTGTACTGTTCTAGAATTATCTTTAAAATGTAGTATTGTGGCTTTGCTAAAATTGTTGGCAATTCCACTTATGATTAACCACATCCTCTTTTTTATATACATTTTACCACATTTTAATTTCAATTTCAGATTAAAGCATCTGCTTTAAATCTACATTATATGACATACTGTGATATCAAATAACATGCCACTGTTAATGTTGTTTTTAATGTTTAATTACTTGTGTTGATACTAACCTAAATTTAAGTTGTTTCAAATGAAAGAAAATGCTAAATGCAAAATCTTATAGCATTTGCTGTATTATGTACAATTTAAAATAATACCATGCCATGTAAAGTGTGCTAACGATATAGTTCAAAGATGATACTGCTACCTGTAATGGAGTCATGCCGAGCTCCTGTCCACTCCTTCCCTGGGCGATTTTAGACAGGTCATTTACCAGCCGCTCAAAAATATTGGCAGCGTTGAGATCACAGTCATAGTTCACATAGATATCCACCACACATTGTGCATCTGTGAGAAGAGCAGCAGACTAGGTCACCATTTGGTTTGATATTTGAGCCAATAATGTGTGAGACGTTTGTGTGTGTGTGCAAGTGTACACTGAGGTGCACCAACCTGCACATATTCGAGTAAGAGTCTGAATGACCATCCACTTGTGCTCGAAGGAGCTGGATGACGTCTCCAGGATTGTTAGAAAGATCTCCCTGAAGAACACCTAAAAGACAAGAGACAAAAAAGAAGAAATGGAAATTAAGAAATAATATTTTAGTTTAAAAATCATGTAGAAACAATTTTTATTCATCTGTAAAACTAATTCAATATAGAATTATATATATATTTTTTTTTTACCTCAATCTGCATCTTAAGGTGCACTTTGAAGTGGGAGAGCAGGGTAAGGAAGATGGCAAGAGACAGTTCAAATACTTCAGGCACAGAGGAGACCCCGTTTTTGGAGAGTGCCACACACAGGTACTGTTTGATGGCGTTCACAAACATCTCATGGGTTCGGAAAACAGGTCCAGCTCCCTGCAGCACTGACAGCAACAGCTGCAGGGAAACCACTTTAGAGCGCAACTCATGGGACCTGAAAGTGAAAAAGGACAGCAGCATGAAACTGAACACATTTGCATATAATAATAAATTAATTCCAAATCGTTCTACAGGGAGTGTCCATTGTGGAACTAGATCCCACAGATCTCCTCCAGGAAAATCTCTGTTTTTGTGATCTCACTACTGACACGATTCACCATTTACTGGTCTTTCACGTAAAAGAAAAATATTTCATCTAATGCAAATAAATCTCCTCCCCAGGTTCTTACTTTGGGTCGGGTGGTCCATCGGCCAGGGGCTTCATGGAAAGCTTGCAGAGGGAGCGGAACACGAGGAAGGCGTCTTTCTGTAGGATGTGCGAAAAACGAACAGCTGTCTGACTGCCCTGAATGCTTTCTGCATCCTGTTCAGAAAAGAAACAAAATACCAGAGTCAGACCACAAGTAAAAAGGTAAAGTGTAATTTATATATGTATATATAAGCTAGATTTTAATTATGTCTTTATACACTTATTTTTATAAAGTCTCTGTTAGATTTTCTTTTATAACAAAATGTAAAACTGCTTAATTTCCTGAAAACTGTGCTTCTTTTTTCAGAATTGTTTTAATTAATAAAGAGTTCAAAAGAACAGCATTTAATGTCTTTACTGTCACTTTTACTCAACTGAATCACTTTAATTAGCTGACTAATTATTATAGAGTATCGCTTTAAAAAAAATACTGGCCCCGTTTTTGAATGGTCATGTATGTCTTCTTAAACAATTGAAAAACAAATAAAATGGTATTCACTTGCCCTCCATCAGAAAACTGTAAAGTAAGAAACACACCAGAATGTCTGCGGACTCTGAGCCGCGATCGTCCACCATTCCATTCATCTTCAGTGTGTCGACTCGAACAACAGGGGGCGGCACTTTGGTTTCTGAGTCAGAATGCTGATCTAAGCCTGTGGTAAAACAGACGCAGGAGTGACTACTATGTCACAGGTTCACATAAATCTACAGTCAACCATTTCCAGTATGACACACCTCCTTCCACAGAGCTATCTCCCAGTCCACTGTCTGGCTCAGTCTCTTCCTGAAGCTCAGTGCCTGCTTCAGTCTCAGGCTGGGGATGGGCCTCCTCTCCCTGAACACCTCCTGCCACTGATGAAGTCGTCTGGTCGGACTCCTGAATCTCTTCATCTTTAAAAACAGTCAAATTAAATAAAATAAAGTGCATCAAAACTGCTTTCTGAAAGATAACAGGAAATTGCCAGAATCGAATGATTTGGAGTCATTTCTCATATATTCCGACACCAGTGATTCCACGTACCTGGGTGTGCAATTTCCTTTGTGCTCTGTTTATCCATGGCAAACTCCTCCTCTGACTTTGACTCTTCTGGCTGGCCATTGATGGAGGATGAGTCTTGGGGGGTGGAAGGTGTGGAGGGGGCCCCAGGTGGGCTGAGAGAGGGGGACGGGGGTCCGTTCTGTTCTGAGCAGGCCCGACCAAGAGTTGGGGAAGGGTTTTGGGCCACAGGTGATGGGTTACTGGATACTGGAGAAGGACTGCACAGCTGCAGACGTTGTCTTTCCTTCTCTGCTTCCTGAGCTTCCAGAGCCTGCAAGAGAGCCATTAGAAATTCAAACCTAGTTTCCCAGTTTTAGTCTAAATATCCCAAACTATAATGATGCCCGTAGTTCCACTAGGGTGACACCTCACATCTAAACGGAGTTGTTACTAACCGCCTGGTTCTCCATGCGGGTGAAGATGACATTGAGCATCTGTGTGAGAGTGGCCTTGGCCGTGGTCTGGTTGATCAGGTTGCGGCTCGCCAGGTAGATGTTGTAGCAGGTGCGGACAGTGAGGAGAATCGTTCCCTCGTGGATCTCGATGTGTGGTGATGTCACGGCAGTCAGTAGTGCCTAAAGAGTAACAATGCATTATGAAATCACAGATTATGGCAGTTTATGCACTGACGAGTTTATGGCTTGAAGCATTATGCAAGTAAATTATGACACTGATGAAAATGAGATATTTAATGTGCAGCCCTCTCAGATAATCATGTGATCTTGTGTCCACATCTTGGTGGTAAAACTGCCCAACCTCTTTGTTCAAACTACTACTCTCTACTGCTTGCTCTCCGTTTATAGAGAAAACAATAATAGAAAATCTTTCACACTGCACGCTTATCTAAAATGATAAAAGTTAGGCTTGGATCAAAGGAAAGACTTTGTACTTTAATGCTCAGCTTTTGTTGCAAATGTTGTAATGTAATCATGGTTTTCTAAACTATGTCTGAAACTGAATTTCACCCATAATTTCTTGTATGACTCAAGTTTGTTGACGAAGGTGCTCAATACAGAAGAGGTTTTGATTACTTTGGCATGAGCTTCACTGCAGTGACCAGGTGAACTTACTGCAAGGTCAAATTGATAGGCATTATGAATGATGAAACTATGGATTAATACTATGCTGGATCTTCCCAAAATATTTAGCTTAATTAAAACAAATTTTTTTTTCATTTTAAGGTCAACTTAGAGTGAACATTGTTTAAAATAATTATTCATTTAATGTCTATATTAAATATATTGTACTGTTTTTGAAAGAAGTCTCTGATGCTCACCAAGACTGCATTTATTTAATCAGAAACACAGTAAAACAGTAATATTGTGAAATATTATTATAATTTGATTAACAGTTTTTGAGTTATATGATATTAATATGAGTTATATGAGTTTATATGATTCTACATTCAATTTATTCTTTTAATGTCAAATCTGAATAAAGGTCGACCGATTAATCGACCAGCCGATTTTTGGCATTTTTTAATTAATCGGCATTGGCCGATGGTGCTGCAAATTAGGCCAATTTATAGGCAGGCACATCTGCGAGCAGCTAAGTGTTGTTGCAAAATGTCAGAGAATCCCTTCTCCCTCTGATCAGGCTGTGAGAGACCGAGCAGCTCACAATTTGCAGCCGCGGCTTGTTCACACAACAGCTTCAGCTAACGATGGCAGGGCAAAACAGATCGTTTTGAAAGCAGAATTACATTTTACCATACTAGAATTGATGCTGGAAAGTTATCATATTCATAAGTACAACAAGTCATTTGCATGTGAAAGTTGAAACATGCTCAATTCGGACAAAACTTCAGGGCTGGCTAAAACATGCATGTTAACTTTCCTCATGAAATGTGTGTGTGGGTTCGATGGCCAGTGTACTCCTAAGCAGTTATGAGCAGCAGCCTATTTTCTTTTAATAAGAAAAATGAGACTGGTTATCTCTTGGCTAACTGCTAGTTGGTCAGTTAGTTCTTAAGACACAGTCTTAACAGTGGCTATGTTTATGCAACCGGCCCCTGACTGTCTTCAGAAAAGCTTCTTTCCTGTAATGGATGATAAAGTAGCTTTTGTGAGCAGCACTGATTACAGCCGTTACCAGAGAAACCACTATATCTCCCGCTCCAGCAGCACCTCCTGCTGGCAGAGAATGACTTTGCAGTCTGTGGGAAACAGGTGTTTGTCAGCAGACATTAACAAAAAGCATCCTTCAGAACTGTTTTGAGAAAGTTTTTAAGTTTTGAGCCATGTATTATTAATATAATCTGGGCTACTACTACTATTATTATCTTGTACCTTGCAATAATAATTTACTCAAACTCACTTATATGAGATGAAAAAAAAAAAAAAAAAAAATAGCCCCCATTAAAATCATATATATAAATAGCCAAATAGCATCATATATGCGCCATCAGCTGCCCTGATTTCTAAATATAATCATCGGCCAGTGAAAAGCCCATATCGGGCAACCTCTAAAGATGAATTGCTCAAGAAACATTATTATTAACTACCATTATCTTGCTTAATATTATTTTTATGGATTTTTTTTTTTTAGAAAAACAAAACAAAAAACAGCATTAATCTAAAATAGAATTTTCTGTTACATTGTAAACAGTGTTTGGGGGTAATGCATTGCAATTACGTTACGTAATCAGATAACTTTTTGTAACTAGTAAAGTAACACATTTTTAATTGAGAAGGAAATATAATATCAATCTGAATAATGTTTTCAAATAAGTAACGCATTACTTTACATAAAAAGTAATGTAATTAATTACTTTTTAGAGAGTAACACAATATTGTAATGCATTACTTTTAAAAGTTACTTTCCCCAACACTGATTGTAAATGCATATAAAGTAATGTTTTGTTACATTATAATCATGAGCAATGAGAATAGGTGGATGGCTGATACGTCTGCTCTTGCTCTAAATAAATGATGGATTCTTTTTGTTAAAGACTTTGTCTTTCAGAGTGCGAACCATCTACAGTCTCTTCTACATTTTACTGGTTTTCACGCACCTGGACTTCATCTGAGCACAATAATATTCCCTTGTCCTTACATTATAATGCAACATAATAAATGTCTTAAAAGCATCATGTGCTTATATCATTTCTAAATAAAAGTGTATGTATGCATGTATGTGTGTATATATATATATATATATATATATATATATATATATATATATATATATATATATATATATATATATATATATATATATATATATATATATATATATTATATAAAATTACATATATATTAAAATTACATTTATATTCAATTCTGAATGGTAGTGTATGTAATATATTATCAAGAAGTGCCTGTCTGGGAAAAAAAAAAAAAAAAAACCCAGATCTGGTATGATGGACAGTTGTTATACCTTAATGATCTGTAGCTGTACCCCCTCATCAGTCTGGGGTCCCTGGAAGCAGTTACAGATGGTCTCCACCAGCCGGTCAATCAGCCGTTTTCCTGGAGCTCCGCTGTCAGGGGCGTTTCCTGTGATATGCCCATAAGCAATAAGTTTCTGTGATGAATAAAAGAGAGATAGAGAGAAAATGTATGAGTGGAAGGATTAAAAGAATTAAAATATAAAAACTATTGAACTGCTATTTACACAAGTAAAAACTAGACCGAATTTTTCCTGTAATGAAATCCAGCATATATGATCACTGTCTGAACAAACAGAAACAGATCTAGTTTTTCATACAGCGTAGTCAATGTCTGAAATATTTACATCATTAGAGCAGCATGAGACAACAAACACAATGGAGATATTACAGTGTAACACACATTGATTCATACAGTATATTTAAATTCCTTCAATATTCAAACTATCAGGTTTGTATAAGCTTCATGATCTTAGGGAATTTCCTATTAGTTTTCCTGTGTAGACAAACAAATACATCTGAGTCACAAATGTAAAAAAAAAACCTCCTTTTTACAAGCATTAAAAACTAAACTGAAAAACTAAACTGAAAAACAGGTGCAAGGCTTGCAAAATCGCTAGCCTGACGTCCTGGGTCTATTGTGTTTCGGGTTGTTCAGTCGCTTGTTTTGGATGAAACGGATCGTAGTTGATCATTTGCAGTATTTTTTAAGTCTTGCCTATTTAAACATTTAAGCGTTTTAAAACACTCACGTGCATTCAGAGCTTGCCTGCACTCATTCAAAGCCATGTTTCAGACAATGTGTGTACACAGAATTTATATTCTGCTAATTTTACCGAGGCAACCCTGCCAAATAACTTAGATTTTAACACCGGGAAGCTATTTTTATGGGGGAACCTGAGATGTTTTCAATGCATTAATGTTGAGTATGATGAAGCACTGCAGTGGAGTGAGGTGAATAAAAACTCTGCGTACCTGTAAGCAGTCGAGAGACGTGCTGACAATACGTGGAGACTTGGACTGACATGCCAGCTCGAAAGGCAGGACGTACTTGTCAGCCTCAATGTAATTGGCTCTGGGAGGAACAACAGTGCCATCCCTGGAACACACCAATTTCACAGCACATGTCAGTAAGCAGGTATAGACATGCAGCATTGAAATATACTTCATTCACTCAATATTACACAGCAACAAACATTCAGAACATCTTCATGTTAGTAGCCCTTGAGCATTATGGGTTTTTATGGAAATGAATGAGAAAATCTGAAATTATTACATAACCATGATGGTTCAGAATGAAGAGGATTAAGCTCCAGAGAGCCTTTTCATCAAAACACGATAAGAATAATTTTAAAAAGGACATTGGATGCAAAATTCACAAAGTTTGCATTTAAATGTGTCTTAGCAGTGTGTGGACACAACCCCGCTACAATGATAAAATTCCACTTTTTAGCCCCCTAAAAACCTAAACAGTGTAAACTCATACTGCTCAGGCCCCACCCACAACTGCTTAAAGACTGCACCATATTACCATATTTTCGCCAAATTGTACGGCATTTTCTCCATGCTTAAGCAGCTGAAGCGACAACAATGTCTTGTAAGCAATGTAGGTATTTTGTATTTGGATGAAAAATGGGTCGGAAGCTGTTTTTGAAAAGGGAAAAATAGTTTTTTTATGCGACCATTGCGGAATTTTAACCAAAGAACTTTGTTGACATTGCATGAAGATCCTAAAGAATCACACCAACTTGTGGAAAATGGGCATCCGATGTCCCTTTTAATGTTAATTTGATGTATATCGCAGGAGACATTTGCAAGGATGGTGAATTTTGGTAAATGAGATGTAAACTTACTTCTGCTTTTCCAGTTCATGCTTGATTTCATCTAAAAAAAAAAAAAAAAAGAGAGAGAGAGAGAAATTAACATATGAACTCATGTCTATTTGTCACATCTCTCTCAAAGCAGAGTGAGTGCTAATTCAGAAAACCGTTACAACAGTGTCTTGGTATTTATGCTGCGTTTCCACTGAATTTACCCGGAACAACTGTACCAAGAACTTTTTTTTCCCCAGGAACTTTTTTTTTTTGGCTACTGCAATTTTCTTCACTGTATATTTAAAATACAATGAACCACTGCCTCCTTTTGTTTTCTTTTAAACATAATAATAGCAGCAGAAATGCACTTAGTTCAGGGAAACGTGTATATATATATATATATATATATATATATATATAGCCATTACAATGAAACTAAATATTATATCAATTGTCTCTTTTTATTTTCATTGATAAATTGAATACAATATGTGCTGTCTTTATAAATAAACCACAGATTTGAGTTTTAAACAACTACATTCTCGCCTGAAATACTTTTAAAATTACATTTCATGACACAATAACAGTAATATTTTGAAAATGAGCCGAATAAATGGTGGTCGAAATCACAATGCTGCGTGAACTCAACCAATCAGGTTGTTTAGCGCCCAAGTCCCGTCCCCCAAAAGTTCTGGAACTTTGAAAAAGTACTACCTTGCCAGCAGGGACTTTCTGAGGGGCATTCTTTTACTTGGAACTTTATTTAGATCCTGGTTCCTGCGAGTAGCAGTACCAGCCCAAAGTCCCTAGTTCCTGGGTAAAGTTCCAGAGGTGGAAACACAGCTTTACATTTCCATTAGGGTATTAGAATATGAGGCTGTCTGGACTCTAGGTTTCTAAGGTATTCAGATTATGCATTCAGCTGGACATCAAAGTGAACGTGGTGATGGGGAGGAAATTACATCTATAGCGCAGCAGCAGGAATATGTAACATAATACTGCCAAAGCAGAAAAATGCACACACTATCCCCAAAAAGAAAACACTGACTACTCAGCAAGATACAGCAATGCTCCAGTTCTGGTTGTGCTTATCTACAATTTCCATTAAAGGTAGTAATGAGACTATTTGTAGGAAAAGTTTGTCTACTAGTGCTGTCAAACTATTTATCACGATAAATCACATCCACAAAAAAAAGTTATAAAAAAAAAAGTATAAAAGCCAATGATTCCTAAAACAGTTTCTGGATTCTGACCGACACCAAGGACTGCAGATAAATAATATACTTTAATCTCTCCCATTTCATCGGTTCACAGCAGGCAATTGAATAAGCCCTATAAAGAATCCTTTAACTACACCACCACTACAATCTTAAACTCAATTGTCAACATCACTAATTCACCAAGCTGATTGTTAAATAGCTGATCCACTATCCCAGCCCATCCTAAATCCAATTTATGAATAAATGGGTCCTTTATGCTGTGTCTTTTTATTAATGAAACCGTCTATAAGGTTCACAAGACAGGTCTAAATGATTCATTCATGAATCAGACAGATGTGGTTCTCGAGTTCAGCTCACTGATTAAGTGATCAATGCAGTTAACATCTCACTGAAGGGGAAAATTATCAGTGCATATCCGTTTAGATTTCTCACACAAAACTTTTGTATCACTTTCGAATACCTAGAAAACCACAAACAATTAACATTCTTCAAAAATTACAACTTGTTCTGTCTTTCACTAAAGAAAGGAAGTGAAATACTGTTACATTCTGGGAGAACTATTACTTTAAAATAAATAAGCAAGGTTGCCGGAAAGAATAAGTTGCATAAAGTGTCATACTTGATACAGTTTTCCGTGCCTCTGCATTCAAGAACAATCTACAAATGAATCGTTGTTCATTATCAGACAGCAATCTTATCACAAGAAGGTACAGGAAACTAATGTTAAGCAACAACACATTTCATAAGATGCACATTTTATGAACTATGTTTTTATCTGGCAAGCTGTAATACCCAAATGTTACATGTATCCAAGCAGCACAGCTAACTAAGGAATTGCCGTGTATCCGGGTGCTCAGTGGACTGTGTAAACAGGTCTGTATGTTAATCAGCCTCATTGACTCACATGACAGTGTAATGAGGGAGTGTCTGTTTGAATGACGTGCTTCTGAGTGCATTCAAACAAACCCACTAGGAAGTTGCATTACATTAACAGCCAAACGGCTGAACAACACTGTAGATAGACTTTCAGGATCAAACTTCAAACATACCAAAAGACAAAACAACCGAAGTTTACAGTAAAATAGGTGTCTTTTTTTTTTTCAGACTGAACTATTTTTTGACAGACACTTCAGAACAAAGGTTTAGAAAAGCTCACTAAGAAACTAGATCCTCCACAAGTGCTCATTAACATTGTAAATAAGTAATGCAGCACAGGCGGGACGAGTCAAATGAGTCTAACCTGCATATCCAGCTTAGACATAAAAAGATGGATGGATATTCCAGGAAGTAATTGAATAAAAATGGGAACACCGAGTGAGCAGCTAATGCTAATCACATAAGTCACTAGAAAAATCATCAAATTAAGTGGATAGTTCTTGGAAGTGGTCATTATTTGCTTTTTGTGTCCATACAATGGAAGTAAATGATGACCAAAACAATTTGGCTAGCAACATTCTTCATCTTTTTGTACAACAGAACAAAATGATATGGTTGGAATGACACAAGTGAGAAAACTATAACAGAATTTCCTTTCCTGGATCAAAGTTTAATAACACCATTAAAATAGGCCCAATGCCAGAGACAGAAAGTCTCACCATTTAATGCCAATGAAAGATGGAATAAAACTAAATGGTGACTGATCAAACCAACTCTTTGAGTGTGAGTAAAAGAAACTATTTTAATTTTAGAGTGAACTATTCCTTTATTTTGTCACGCAAAATACAGATCCTGTAAATCAGTGAGTGATCTTTAATCAACAATAGAGCTGTAAATCACGAATCTGTCAAAGTCGATTGAACAGCAACTAAATCTGCAGCTTGTCGGATAGCAGTTGATTCCAGCTAACACATGCTAACAGCTCGTGATAACCACAACAAGAGCTGCTGGAAGCCTACACAAGGCATTTACTCAGCTGCCAACATCTATTTCATAATACTGTAACATCATATAGCCGTTAGAAAGCATGGCAATGTCAATTTAAGGCAAAATTAAACAACGGAGTCTTGACACACAGAGACGTGCTGGAATGACGTTAGCTTGCTAACAAGACTTAAACGTTAATTTAGGAAACCAGGAGGCAGAGGAGCACCTCACTGTTGTGTTTGAGGCCTGACAGGTGATAAATAAAAGCTGCTCACCCAGCGCCACTTGACAGGCCTTGCGCAGCTGTCCGTGTTGGCTCCGCTTCAGCTCCTTATCCGCGAGGATTTTCTCCAGCGCTCGAGACAGAAACATGCTCTTGGTGCTCAGGCTTTCCGTCTGCGTATGCCGTCGTTGGGTTTCCAACTCTTCCTGTTCTTTCATCTCTCGGTCAACGTGTTAAAGTAGTCCGTCAGGCCGTCATTGCTGGCCCGTTCCCTGCGGTTTGGCAGGGGTGTGAGGGTGCCAGGAGCGGGCCGAGGATGTCACTGGTTCGATTGGACGCTGCTATCTCAGCACTGCGTCGCCATGTTGGCCGCTCGTCACATCACGTGACCCGGAGGCGCTTACACTGATGTGTACATTCAGCGCACGAGCTCAGTTTGGCTGATGTGGAAATGAATGGGGGCATGTGTTAAATTGCTAACATGCAGTTTTAAGATTTTACTTGGTTCTAGGTGTCTATAAAAAGTAGTTTGAAATCATATAGCTACTTACACAGTAGCCTAATAATCATAACATATTGATCATTGATCATTGTATAATTATGTAGTATAAACATATATTTTAAAAAGATAACATATTTTATATAAAGATTTATAACAATCAGGCCTATTATTACAATAACAGAACATGAACTAAAAATATATAGGCTAAATATACTTTTATTATTTTACTGCATTATTATGTGCTCTGTCTTCAAGTTGTTGGCATATTGGGCCACAGATGCTGGAGAGGATCATTTTTTAATGATTTCAAAAGTTGGTCAAAAGTTTACAAACACCTTGCAGAATTTGCAAATTGCTATTTTAATTTTTTATTTCGTACTGTCCTTTAACATAAAACATAAAACGTAGTCATCAAGACAAAATTATAGCTGAATATATATATATATATATATATATATATATATATATATATATATATATATATATATATATATATTCAAAGGACGTTCAAAGGTTTATATACGCTTAATTCTGTGTTGTTACCTAGATGACCCATGACTTGTTTAGTGATGGCTGTTCATGAGACCCTTGTTTGTTCTGTACAGTTAAACTGCCCTTCAGAAAGATCTTTTAGTTCCCACAAATTGGTTGTGTTTTCCAGCATCTTTTGCATATTTGAACCCATTCCAGCTGTATGGTTCTGAGATTCATCTTCATACTGATGAAAACTGAGGGACTCACACTCAACTATTACAAGAGCTTCAAACAAACATTATGTGTACTGCATTATTATTAAGTCATCACACTGCCGTCCATGTATCAGCTGTGTTTTATGAGTACATTTACAATAAAATAATTTACAGATATGAATAGCTCAAATAGGTGTGGTATATATTTTTTTGCTATTGCTTTTTGCTTATTCTATTTGGTAAGTGTACAAAATCAATATTTATTAAAATCGTCTTTAACCAGCTTTGTAAAGGCAGGTGCCATGTCAAGTTCATTCAGGCCAAGTTCATTACTTCAGACTTATGTGTCCTCTTGAAGCTTGTGTTCTGCAAGAATGGCACCTTATTGTGCCTCCTCAAAAGATTCTTATGGAATAAAATTAACATTTACTGTACTTTTTAATTAATTACAAATATTCAGTCATAAACCATATGTATTTTAACTTGTGCAAAGGTTGATATTAAAATGAGAAAATCAAACTTATTTGTTAGATCAGTTTGATAAAAGTAGAGAGTTGAAGCAGAAGACTGGATGCTGTTTCATGCTTTAACCACAGGATGGACTCCTGACATCAGTTGTACTGCACTACATCTCTCAGCACTATTGTGCAACATCACATAGTGTTCAATTTATGATTTAGATAGAATAAACGTTATATAAAGTTTCCAAGTTTTTAAAGTAGCTATGAAACACAAGCCATTACTTTATTTTAACCACTGGCTGCAATTATGATGTTTTAACATGAGGCTAAATAGTAATTTTTTTTAGAAAAGTTCTTGTTCAATTCCTGTAAAAGACAAAACAAAGTCATAAATACAGTACGTCTAATTTCAATAATTTAGCAAAGGTAGAGGTTGCGTAAGACATTTAAACCCATCCCACTTCATTCCTGTTGTGTTATTTTAAAGCATGTTTTCTTTAAAGCAGTTCAATGGGCCTAAAGACATAAAGTGGCTTTGTATGTATTGTAAAAGCTCTTTACAAATAAACGTGACTGATCAGGTTAATGCTGATTCTTCAATGTATATTTCAAACTGACACACTCTGGTTATCACAGATAAAAAGACTTTTTCATGACCAACACACCAAGCAAGGAGCAGTATCAGTGATTTTCTACATATTAGTTTATTTCATCCAAGACTTGACTATAATACATGTGCATCTATGTCTTAATATAGTATTTATCATTGTAAAAGTTTCATTATGTGAAACAAATTTCCATGTAGTACTAATAAGAAAATACTGATAATTTCAGTACAAATCTATACCTTAAGATTTATCTGGCAAGCTTATTATCAAAAAAAGAATTTGACACATGAATGAAAAAGTCCATTTGTATGTCTCTCAAAGCAGGTGCTCATAGATATATGGTCTCCTTTAGAAATGCAAAGATATTCACAGTTTGGAAAATAGCAAGTTATTCTTCATATTTCTATTCACCCTAAAGGTCTGAGCATTGAGTTCCACCAAAGATGCTAGTGGGAAAAAATCTTAACATTTTCTAGACATAAAAAAAAAATAAAAATACAAGGAATCAAAATGATGAGGTTTATGGTCAGCTAAAACAAAGCAAGTAAAAATACATTTTTAATTCTATTTAGTTCTATTTTAAAATAAATAAAACTTCTGTGGTTCCAATCCCAAATCGTATGTAGTGGTTAATATAAAAATAAATTAATACAGCTAAAGACTCCATTCATTATGTCGTTTGTACCATGAAAATGAATGATCAGGATGAAGTGTGTATGATCACAGCTACAGTGCGTGTGCTACTCCAAGCAGATTTTGGTAATGTAAGTGCCATGAAAGTGATAAAAGGGGGATCTAATGAAAGGCTTCTTCGGCTAAATCTCTAACAGCAGGTCCTAACCGAAAGAGCGTAGGCACATCTGTCTCTCGTCAGTCTCTTCCAGTGTATCCACTGACAGACACTTTGAGATCTCAGAAGATCGTATTGTATAAGCTTACAGCTGTAACATCATGCATATCATTATGATGTATGAATAAGGTTGAAAAGGGGAGAAATGTACCTACAGCCAACTGAACTTAAAGGAATGCTTTCAAAGTAAGAGCATAACATTTGTTCATTTGTCCAGAGGTCATTTTTAGAAAGCATAATTATCACTCAAGTAGGAAGACCTCACTTTACCGTACACAGAGAGTGAAGGGTATGGACATTAGATGACAATATGATTAATTGTGCATTTTTGACAAGACTTCACAACAGATTTCAACCAGTTGAATTAAAAAATATTAATAATAATAAATTATGCATGTCTGTCCCATAGTAATGATGCAACTAACCCAACTGTTACATACTTTCTGAAGGGTTTGGCTGGTACTCTGCTGACATGCACCCCCCCCCCCCCAAAAAAAAAAACAACAACAACAAAAAATCTTCATATAAAGAGGGAAAGATACTGAATATTTTGGCATATATTCAATATTCATAGTAATTCACTACCAATTAAGGGTTGTTTTCTCCGTAATTCGACTGCAACACTTATTGTTGGAGGTAACACTTTAAAATAAGGTTCAATTTGTTAACATTAAATAAGGAGTTATGTGTCATGAACCAAAAGTGAACCATTTTTACAGCTTTTATTAATTCTGGTTAATGCTGATTCATACATGTACTATTGTTCATGTCTCATTATGCATTATCTAA
The DNA here is from genome assembly GCF_003368295.1 of Carassius auratus. Lineage (NCBI taxonomy): Eukaryota > Metazoa > Chordata > Actinopteri > Cypriniformes > Cyprinidae > Carassius > Carassius auratus. The sequence goes on from NW_020523328.1 coordinate 465,611, forward strand.
TGTTTACTTGAATTTTAACTTAAATGTTAAAAAGTAAATATTGGTGTATGCAGAAATTAACTTTAACATAGATAATGTAAAAAATATTATTAATAGTTAGTTAAGACACCTAATGCATTGAGTGTACTGTATAGTTCACTCCCAGGAAAATGTAAATTCTGTCATCATATACTCACACCATGTTCCCAACAGGAACTCTCCATGTATGGAAATATCTGCTTTTATGCTCCACAGAAGAAAGAAAGTTATAAAATGACAAGAGATCTGTGTAAAAGATGACAGAATATTCATTTCGGCTGATCTATCTAATGTTAACAAGCTGAACCTTAGTGAAAAGTGCCAAGGTAGAGTCGCTCTTCATAAATGAAACATCCAAGTGTCCACATCAGAGCGCTCCCTTGAAACATTATTCATATTTCTGTATTCCAAAACCCCAGACAGGGTTATCAAGTAAGATCTATGGGTAAAATAAACCACAGGTATCAAAAAGAGCAGGATGATAGCCCTTGTAATAAAGAAATATAAGTGATACCAATAAAACATATCAGTATGAAAAATATGACATTGATCATCTGTCTTTTTGGCTATGATTAAAAACTTCTGAGATGATAAGACATCTGAATCTTAACCGAGGCAGCAGTCTACAACTGTCCACTCACATGAAAATATCTCCTAAACATTCACTCAAGCCCCACAAAGGTTCAGGATTCCCTTGAATACCACGAAGAATCGGTCTGCTGAGAGTGTTAGTGTTGCAGACGAACAGATGAAGAGCTTATTTCAGTTCCTTCTGAAGTTCTGTAGTGCAGCCAGACTCAGTTACCACGGTAACGCAGAGGATGGGTGAAACCCATTGTACTTTGTTCTCTGATAACGCAAGAGCCTCGTGGCTCTGAAGGGTGTGGTTGTCAAAGTAAAAAAAGATTGTCATGACTCATACGGTGCCGTCTGCATTCATTAAATCGCACTGACTCAGGAAGTTCATTATTACTCAAGAAAAAGCTATTTTGGTGCTGTGCTGCTCTCCACGGGTTTGATGATGAGAACTGCCTCATCAAGGTCCTGTTGTTATAGAGAAGTGCTGTAAGGTGCTGTGGTTTCTGGCCTTCTCTTTTGTTCCTGACATGCATTTTCAATCCTATGGCACACAAACGTATGTATTGGCAAGTGTGTGTGATTATATGCTGTGTGTGTCTTTACAGTGTAATCACTGTGCCCTCCTCCTCTAGATTTCGCCCTTCTAATCCCATGTCATGGGCATTCAGAGACCTGGTGCTCATGGTACCATTTGAGGGGCGGAGGTCGAGGTGGGGCTCGTATCTGGGCAGGGTGGGCATGCTGGTGCTGGCTGTCGCCCGTGCCCCTGCCTGCGGAATAAGTTTAGCCCCTCTGTCTGCCTCGATCACCAGATCCTCCTCCTCCTCGCTCTCCTCGTCCGGTTCATAGTTCTGGATAATATGGGACGGGGTCATCGCCATCGAACCTGGTGTTGAGTAACCATAAAAACTGGTGCTGCTGTCAGATGATCGTCCTGAGCTGCCGCCTCCGCTGCTGCGTACCACGTTATTGCGCTGATTGGCCGGTTTGACGGTTATAATGAGGTTGTGGCTGTTCGCGATCATCATGTCTGTGACTTGGTCCAAAGACTTCCCGCTCACCTCGATGCCGTTGACTTCGAGCACCTCGTCGTTGACGGCCAGCAGTCCCGTGCTCTCTGCCAGGCCTCCGGGGACCATGCGGGAGATGAAGATGCCCGGGACCTTTTCCAGGCCTTGGGGTGTGACGCGCACGCTGGAACCATCGCGGATGTAGAAGCCCAATGGTTTCTCTTGACCGTGTTTGTAGAGGCGGACACGACGGTGCGTCTCTGGGAGGATGTCCACGTCGATGATGGAGGACACTGGCCGGAAATCTTTAGGCAGGCTGATGATGATAGGAGGCTTCTTCTTGTTGGCGTCTGGTCGAAGGAGGACCGCTGCGAGCGCCGCTGGGGTCTTCTTACGGGTCACAGTGTCCGTGCCGAATGCGGAGTAATCTGCCTCCTCTGCAGAAAAGGGAGAAGAAAGAGAAAAATAATGTAAATATGTGACGTTTGTTTTAGACATCACAACTTAAAGGAATATTGGTGTTTATTTTATTTAGTGATGGGTTACGATGGTCATTCAACAACAACCACAAATTAAACAAACTATTTTTTGTATACATTGAATTTTTGCTTTAAATAAAGTATAAACAAAGAAAAACAAACTAAACACTGCAAACTACAAACATAAAACTAAACACAAAACAAATAAAAACGAAAATAAAATGGGTATATAGTACAACAACTAAAGGTGTGGGCATGAACACTTTTCAGTAGCTTTGTAAATAAATGCAGTATAATATCAGCATATTTTTGTTAATGTGAACAACCACTTTGATCAAGTCATGTTTAATTAAAAAATAAATGAGAATAATATAAACCACTTTTTTGTTTGTTTTTCTTAAAAAAAAAATAAAAAACATATATTACCCTTATAAAACTGGGTAATATAAGGCAATAACTAAAAGTGTCTGGACACTTTTCAGAGGCTCAGTCCATGCAATTTATTATCAGCGTTATTGTGCTTGTAAACATATATTATGTGCATGCTCATTACTTTTTATTATTTATCACGTTCAAATTTTTTTTGCTCTTATTAGACTATTCCCACAACTTTGTAAGGAGAGACCTGCAGGGGATACCATGGTAGAGAATGGCTGCTTGTTAGTTTCCCAACGCCCCTCAGCTAATGTGTAATCTACTGTAAACCCAAGCCTCCTTTCAACCTCTCTCTCTTTTGCTCTCAGCTGCCATTTATGAATTCCTCAGAGGCTTAATCACTGCCTGGACTTTCACCTGCAAGACATTCATACTCAAGATCAAAAAGGAGAATAGAGTAGGAAGGGAGAGAGGATATAAATGCATGTGCATGAAGAGAGTTCAAAGCAGTACCATGTGTTTTTCTGAACTCCCATTAACCCGAATGAACAATGGTTAACCTGAGGGATTTAATTATTAACAAAAAACCACCATGTTATAAGAGTATAACTAACATTTCAATTATGATATTTACTGATCTTTAGTATCAAGGGTTGTGATGTTTTTATGGATTTTTTTTAATACCTAAACCTGAATTCTACCTCTAAAACGAAAAGCATCTTCTTCCAGTGTGTTTGTTTAACCAGGAATATGATAGGAGGGAAGAGTCTGGGTGATCTAGTGCACAGATTTCACATCAGGCAGCACAAATATAGTCAAAACACACTCACACACACAATATTGATTGTTGGTCAAAGGTCCACACAGCCAGTTCCCACTAGAAAACTACCTGGATCGTCCTTGTGTTTTGTTTCAACATGAATATGCAGCCTGTGTTGAAATTTTAACAATAATTTGGCAAATTGTCTTCAGTACTTGCAGACATCATAAAAATGTCTTTCTGACCTAATAGAGCTGAGTTTTATCAGTCTAAAAGGACTTTGGGTTTATTCACAAACACGCAGCATGCACACACAAGGTTGGCTGGAGTGGTCGAGTATGTATGGTGGTCTCTTTTCATCTCCTCCTGAGTTCTTCTCCTCTCTTCCTTCCTTATCTGCTCCACTCTTCCATATTAAAGCCTAACAATGGCTTCACAGTGAGTGTTGAAGGGCAGCATGAGAAGTCCCTTAGGGCCACTCAAACGGGCACAAACTAGCTTTTCTGTTGTCTCAAAGATCGAGAGGAGAAAAAGTGAGAGGATGCTAAAAGCATCTTACAATATATGGAAACCGCATCATGTTAAATGACACACAAACCTCTATCATCTCACTTTCTGAACACTTGACAGCTGGCTCTTTGTGAAACCTGACACTACAGAAACCAGTCTGGTTGTAATGGGCCTAATAATCATTAGAGGCAGACCAGGGGATATGAGGAGTTATTTCTGAAATATGTCCTGAAGCAATACATTGCCAATTAAAAAAAATCATGTATTTGTCAACTTAAGATGTCAAGATGATTAGTCAGTCAATTATTGATTCCTGACTTATGTCATTTATAATTACAGCATAATTACTATTATTTAAAAAAACACACACATTAAATAAAAAGATAAAAATTAAGCAGAACATCAGTTTTCAACATTTATTATTTATTATTTAAAAATGTATCATTGGTGAGCATAAGAGACTTCTTTCAAAAACATAAAAAAAAGTCTCTCTCCTTACATATATATATATATATATATATATATATATATATATATATATATATATATATATATATATATATATATATATATATATATGTAAACATATAATGTAATATTCTTTAAAATTAGATTTCAGTTTGGTTTGGCAGTGAAATAGTGTGGATTTATCTGTTATGTGTTAATACAGTGCCTTGCAAAAGCTTCATTTTTTCCCATGTTACTGCTTTATGTTGAACTGCTTTAAATCCCTTTTTCCACATCAACCTGCACTCCATACACCATGAGGTTTAAACAATTTTTTAACATCTTTGCAAAATTATTAAAAAATAAAAAAGTAAAGGATTAGTTTAATAACTTAAATTCCATTGCATAATATACCCTTTCTGGCATAGTTGAAATTTAGCTCAGGAGCATTCATATTGCTTGTAGATGTCACTACACTTTGAGTGAAGGTAACCTTTGGGAAATTCCCTTGAATGGGTATGATTTGAAAAGGCACAGACCTCTTCATAAAAGGTTTAACAGCTGATAATGCACATCAGAGCAATAACCAAGCCCTGAGGTCAAAAGAACTGCCTTTAGAGCTCAGAAACAGGTTTGTTTCAAGCTACACATCTGGGGAAGAGTTCAGGAAAAAAATCTTAACTGAAGGGTCACAAAAACACGTAGTCTCAGTTACCATTTATGAATGAAGTTTGAAACAACAAGGACTCTTCCTAGAGCTGGCCTTCTGGCCAAACTGAGCAACTGATGGAGAAGGGCTTTGGTTTGAGTGGTGACCAAGAACCTGATGGTCCCTCTAGTTGAGCTCCATGATCATATGTGGAGATAGGAGAAGCCTACAGAAGGACCAACATCAATGCAACACTCCACCGATCTGGGCTTTATAGCCGTGTGGGAAGACTAAATCCTCTCCTCAGTGAAGACACGTGAAAACACACTTGGAATTAGCAAAAAAAACACCTAAAGGTCCATCAGACTCTGAGAAACAAATTTATTTGGTCTGATGAAACTCAATTCTAAGCATCATGTTTGAGGGAACCCAGCTCTGCTTATAATTTGCAGAGTAGCATCCCAAAAGTAAAGTGTACTAGTTACAGCCACATGCTGAGGGACAGTTTTTCAGCACAGCGACAGAGGAACTCATCAGAGTAGAAGTAAAACTCAATGCACCAAAATATAGAGATAGCCTTAATGAAAACTTAGTCTAGATCATTTAGAATCTCAGATTGGGCAGAAGGTTAACCTTCCAACAGGACAGTGACCCTAAGCACACAGCAAGAGTAGCTTATAAACAATTGTGTGAATGTCCATGAGTGGCCCAGCAAGAGCTTGGGCTTGAACCCAATCAAATATTTCTGGAGAAACCTGAAAATATGCGCCGTCTCCATCCAACCTGACAGAGCTTGAGAGGTGAAGAGATGAGGGGAAGAATGGCAGAATATTGCCAGATGCAGATGTGCAAAGCTTTCCGCATCAAACAAAAAAAAACTTGATACTGTAAAGGTGTTTCAGCTAAATATTTAGTTGGTAAAGTACTTAAGTACTTATGCAATGTACTTATTTCAGTGTTTTTTTTTTTTTTAATTTATGAAGCTGCGACAACTCTGTTTTTGCTTTGTCACTATGGTGTATGGAGAGTAGATTGATGTGGAAAAAAGTAATTTAAAGCAGTTTAACATAAGGCAGCAACACAACAACACATGAAAAAATGAAGGGGTATAAATACTTTGGCAAGGCACTGTATGGCAGCAGTAATGTGACACTGGCTTTATCTGATACTGTGGTCACCATTGACCGTGGCAGTGGAAGCACCTCACTTCCTGTCAAAGGACACCAGGAAGAAGTCTGTGTGATCAGCACGCCAGTGAGAGTCGTGTATGTGTGTGTGTGTGTGTGAGCTTAGTGAAATGCTTTTTCCCACCTTTGCTTAGATGATCAGTATCTCATTACACAAGGTCATATTGTCTGCCTAATGTCAGGTGACCTGTTTGTGTATTCTTTAATCTTCTATGTTTTCAAGTTATTGATTAATGCCAACACTAAAATTAAAAATGCTATTTTGTCTTAATAAATTAAAAATAAAACACTGAACACTGAAAACTAAAATCAATAGTTTTAAATGCTACAAGTGAATTTGGCATCACAACTTCATAATATAAAGAATGATAGTGGATATTAATTATGAAATTTGCTAAAGATTACATTTAACAGTTCTTAAATGTAAAAAAAAATAAATACAAAATAGGGGAAAGAATCATGAACAATTAATTATCCAGTATCTGCCAAAACTGAAAAAATATCTACATTTTGTCAGATAAAAATTATGCATCTATTATTTTGAATAAAATAGCTTTTTCTATGTCCCTGATATTACAGGAGTGAGGATATTATAATTAAAAACAAACAGTGTCTGTAGATATTAAACGAAGTGCAAAAATAAATTGGTGCACCTTGGGTCACTTTTTAAAAAAAAGTTCCCACTGAATAAAGAAAGAAATTAAGATTGTTCAAGAACCAGACTGAAATGTAAAACACATTCGTGAGAAGCATCCCACGAGGAGTGTGAAAACAATAGAGATGTCACACCGTGTCTCTGCTCACCGCAAACTGAGAGTGATGGACTCATCTCATCCAATATTCAGCAGGCCTTAAAAAGGCCGTGATGGCTCATGTTTCACTTTTGTGAATGTCTCATTCAGGTTTTTTTGCATGTGACCACTGTGCTGCTTTCTGTTTATGGTCTCGCTCCACAAAGCTGCTTGCAAAGAATCGAGCACACAGATTATTCAGACGAGCAGCCGCTGACGGCATGACAGCATCTGTGGAAACATTTCTGCTTTTTTAAGGTTAACTCCGAATGTCTCCCACATTGGGGAGTGTGTGCCATCCTGTTCCAGACACGGCACGATAGAGGAGAGGGGAGCAGAGAGGGTGGAGAGTGGGCTGTAATGAGCACTCATTAGGCCAGGGAGAGAGAAAGAGATTGAAAGAGCGAGGGAACTTTTCAATACAGAAACTTTGTGAGGTGCTGCTATTCTGGGCTCAGTGAGCACATACTTCTGTGATGCAGCTAAGATAAAGTGAGAACAATTCTGATAACAGAAGAAAAATGCAAAGTGTGCGAGTAACGTAACAAAGGAAAAGCCCTTGAAAACAGGATACTTAGAGAAAATGTGGGAAAATAAGGTGGATGAAACTCACTCTGTGTAGGAATCATTACAGCAGTTTCTGATTTAAGTAAAAATGGCAAACCAATCAAATTGTCTATTATGTGTAAACAATCTTGAGCCACCAATGTGTGATCCAGCTTTAACTAAAGAAAAAGTGAGTATGTTTTTTTTTAACAAATCTTTGAACTAAACATCTCCTTTCCTAATAATGTACATCAGGAACTGCTCATCATCCGACAGAAGAGAGGGGCGAGGTGAGGAGCAGCTCATTAGCATTTAAAGGGATATGCACCTTTTGGGTCACTGTGAACAGAGCTGCTTTTGACAAGGTAAAAAGGGTATATACATATAGGACCCTAAAGATTCATACCAACTTGTGGAAAAGTGTCATGTTCAGAAAGACTGACTGTTGACAATCAACATATCAAATTTACTCAACTTATTCTGTCCAGAAACCAGCCAAATAAACAGGAAGAGAACATCTCAATGATATGTGACCATGGACCACAAAACCTTGAGTGCAATTTTTTCGGAATTGAGATGTTTACATTGTCTGGAAGCTGAATAAATAATTGATATATGGTTTGTTAGGATATGACAATATTTGGCCGAGATACAATCTGAGGGTGCAAAAAAAAAGAAAGAAATCCACATACAGAGAAAATTGCCTGAGAAGTTGTCCAAATCAAGTTCTTAGTAATGCGTATTACTAATCAAAAATTACGTTTTACAGGGTCACATATGTTAAGTGACCAACCACAAATCATTTTGTTTTAATGTGTTGTTGAGGGGCAGGTACATGAGAAACAGACTGACTGTTGAGTGCAAAACACAAAAATCTCATTACGGTTCATCTCTCAAAAAGAAATGGTATGGATCATTTCTTTTCAAGTGGTTCAATGGAGGTTACTTCTTGACCATATTAAATTTTCCTAATTTTTCCATTTTTACAATTATTGGACCACTTAAGATTTATTAACCCAAAACTTGGTGAAATTTGTTTTTTTATTTACATTTGAAAAAAATCAGTAGTCATTAACACCACCACTCGAATATTGTCGATTACTGCTTAATGTATTTAATTTAGTATTTATAATATAGTATATAGCACATGACAGCTTTACATCCTACATACATATAGTCCCTTTATAATGCTAGAGTTCTGTAAAGGATATGGTTAAGGAAATTTGGAAAAAAATTAAAGGATGATTAATATAAGCGTGTGTGGGTAGAATGACTCCTTCATGTTGTGTAACTACTGCTGCCTTCAGTTTAATTCATGCTGACGCTGCTCATTCTTCTCTCTCCCACTCTCTTCCTTCAATGTATCATCATCTCTTTCTCTCTCTTTTTCTAACACAGTCTCTGTCTCTTTAAGGGAGTGACTGTGACTGCTGTGCTACATCAGATGGGCTAGGCTTGTTTCAGTGGGCCTGTGTTTGGGCCAGCCCTGGTTCCACAGATTCGACAGTTAAATAACTGGTAGTTTCACTTTTAAATGGAAAGAAAATCTGATCAGTCTGTTATTTTAGATGGAATCACGGTTTGGAGACTTTCTGCACTCATAGCTGGGACATGCTGTCACTCACTTTCCACAGTGAGGATCTTCCTGATAACCTGCACCTTCTCCTGCATTTGACTCTGTGAGGAATGTGAAGTGCACTGCTAAAGGTCAGAGTTCAGTTTGGAAGGTGTTTTACTGCTCTGAAGTTAATGATACACATCAGAATCATAAAACACTAAACTCATCAGCATTTAAAACTTGTGTCAGATCCAATAAAAAAACATGAGTGTCTCATAACCCTGCATTTGGTTGTGTTTTATCTAGTCATCTACTCAAAAAAAGCTGGTTTCTGAGTCGTTGCTTATTTAGACGACCTGCTACTCATAGATGAACTAAAATAAGTTATATGAACAAACACATCATATAATGTAATGTTCAGAAGATTGAGGTCAGTATGATTTTTTTAATTATTAAAATAATACTTGTATTCAGCAAGGATGCATTAAATTGTCTTTATTGTCACTTTTGAGCAATGTATGTTAAATCCTGAAAAAAGTTTCACAGTTTCCACAAAAACATTAAGCAGCACAATTGTTTTCAACATTGATTATAAGAAATGCTTCTTCAGAATCAAATCAGCATATTAGAATAATTTTAAAAGATCATGTGACATTGAAGAGTGGAATATTTTAATTGCAATAATATTTTTTAAATAATATTCGCTTACTTTATTTATTTTGGATTTTGAAATGCATGAAAGACTTCCTTCAAAAACATTTTTAAAATCTTACTGACCGAAGACTTTCAGTATACAGAACATTACTGTATATTGAGATACAAGGGTCTAATGTTTCTAAACAATACTGTGAGAAAACTCAATATTTGATCATATTGGCACCTCATCTATAAATATCTATGAAGTCATAGAACATCTCAACAAAGATTAACAACAAACAGTGTGTTTGTAAATGACTTGCCCTTTTATCCAAAACAGGACTAACCAGTGACCAGGTCTTTCACTAGTTTTTTCTTCAACCATAATGTAACAGCAGAGTGTTTTCCCCACTAATAATACCTCCATACCCTCCCACTGTTTTCCCATCACCTCTTTCCTGGTCTGGTCCCTGAGCTTCACAGACTGCTCCCTTCCTCGCCCCCCTGTCCTGTCTAATCTTATCAGCAGAGGTGATCAGAGTCTGAACACATTCCACACAGAGAAACGCCTCCCCCCCAATCCTGCAGCTTACTGCCCCTTCCCCCCCAGAAGAACAACCTCTTCCACCATGCAGCACCCCCCCCCCTTCATCCCGCTCCGCTTCATTTGACAACACCAGAGAGGCTCTGGCCCGCTCTACCCAGGCATGACATAACAGTGTTCCAGTGCTTCTCTGCATCAGCGTGACATTCCATGACCCTGGAATTCCTCCCACATATTAAAGCGGCTCCTCCTAAAACTGAAGCCGCAATAAAAGCTGCAGACGTCACAGGTGTCCATAAAACACAACCCACCCCTGTGCCCTGATTCAACTGATGACATGAATGGAAAAGTAAACAAATTTGTGGTTTCAGGAAAGAAAGGGGAGTGGAAAAGCGAAAGAGACAAGGTAAGAGTAGGCAGATTCCTAAAGCATATGTCACAGTGCTCTCTAGAAACTATTCCAGTTGTTTCCCTGAACCACACCTCACCATCAGACAGGGGAGGCCGGTAGGGAGGATCTCAGAGATACGCTGAGAAAACTATGAAAGGAATGGAAATGAATGACACAATCAAATTAATCACGGGCTATTGTTAGAAACAGACACAGGTGGAAGGATTAATTATAATGAACAAAAGACAGCTCAATGCTAATACTATTAGCTGACTGGTCAATTAATCTCAGCGGAATTCTCAACTACAGCCTCTTTCAAAAGATTTGGTAGTTTGATTTAAATGGTGAAGTTAGCAAGTTAAGTGCTCAAACTGAAACTCTGTTCCGAAGCAAGCAAGCTGTCAGCTTTCTACACACCACTTTCTTCTAAGGCAGCATCCAAACTGAACAGGAACCTCATAAGTGACAGATTTGGAACGCCGTACAGAGGCAGCAGGTCCACACGCCACACAAATAAGAATCCTAGTGTAAAGTGCAAAGGAGTCTAGACTCTATTAATGTTATCATGTTGCTAGGAGGAGAGCAACAACCCAATTTTTAGGGTGAATACAACATTTTTGGCATCTCCTACCAAAATAGATAATAGTTTTTGTAAATATAAACTATGGATTACCATATAATGTACAGTAAAAAACAATAAAAACACAATCCCTGCACATCACATATTTTTTATTGGTATCAGTAATGCTCATTATGGTGCCATGTTAAATTTAATTGAGTAAATGTTTAAACGCATTATTTTAGTGTCATGAGTGTACATGATCATTTGCATGTCTGTATTTTTACTGTCTGTATTATAATCAAGCAGATCAATATGCCATCACATCACAATACCATTTTTTTCCAGTGACTTTCTGAAAGTCACCACAGCTTTAATAGCTTATTTTTACAGTGTAAGATCATAAAAACATGATCTCATAAAGCACAGAAACTGATCACACACAGAAATCTTGGGTAAAACAGTCTATTAATTTAAGCTATTTCCATCTGTCTGTATTAAATGTGACCATTGACCACAAAACCAGTGATAAGGGTCAATGTTTTGAAATTCCATTGATGTATGGTTTGTTAGGACAGGACAGTATTTGGCCGAGATACATCTATTTGAAAATCTGGATTCTGAGGGTGCAAAAAACAAACAAAAACAAAACAAATCACAATATTTAGAAAATCGCCTTTAAAGTTGACCAAATTAAGCAATTCATATTACTAATCAAAAATTTAGTTTTGATGTATTTACGGTAGGAAATTTACTAAATATCTTCATGGAACATGATCTTTACTTAATATCCAAATGATTTTTGGCATAAAAGAAAAATCATTAATTTTGACCCATACAATGTATAGTTGGCTATTGTTCCAAATATACCTGTGCTACTTACGACTGGTTTTTTGGTCTAGGGTCACAAATGAACTATTGAAAAACAAGTTGTTAAAAATGATGCCATTGGGCAAAATGAGTATTTCAGAGGACAGTAATATTGCTTCCTATTTTCAAGAACCTTTCACATAAGGAGCATTCCTATGGCACCTTAACATAGGGAGGCATCGCATAAGGTTTTGGAACGGAGGATATTTTCTGGACTCTGCTGTTAACACGGAGGTGTGAATGTAGAGCATGCAGAATATAGAGCAAAGACCCAATATTATGACACAGCAGCGACTGAGCAGGATGTCTGATCAGGAAATCACATGATGCAAATAGACACACGGCTGCCAACACCCCTTAAACCAGCAAACACATATCCACAACAGCTCCACAACTACCACTGACGGTGTGGGTGGGGGCACGGCAGACTCCGTATTCAGATACAACTTTCCATTTTTAACTGGTTCATTCTTAATTACAATTGGCCTCCCACAATCGTGAATATGTGGTATCTATCCCATCATGCTGCAATCACCACTCAAGTATCCCTCATCATTAACCCCACTCAGCTAAAGCTCTTCACTGCTGCCATGGCAGCAGATAAACAAGCATGGGATTGGTGCATTGTGGTTATCCTGATGTTGTCTGAAAAAGCATGTGCAACTGCATTGGGATGGGATGCCTACTGAAACACATACATCCTCATTTGGAGTGTTCAGATGCACATTCACACCCTACAAAACATCCTCATTAAAGATAGAGTAAGCTGAGCTCAAGTCAAGCCACTTGAATATGCCAAACAGGCTACGACAGAAAAAAACCCACAATTCCAAACACAATCCACAAATGAGGCACAGCGCTCAAGAATGCCTCAGACCCCCCATCCCCCACGTGAACTCCAACCACAGCGAAGGCTTTCTTAACCAAGATCACTGAATGTGTGCCATTCAATGACAGCAAGACGCTGCACAAAAGATTTCAGCCGGTTCGACGGTCTCAGTACTGCGTACCTTGATGTGATTTCAAACACAGATCCAACTCACGCATAGATATTATTGTGTGTGTGTATGCGCTGGCATCCATCAAAGTGCACAAAACTCTCTGGATCTAATGTGATACGTGATGGAAATCTTCAAAAGGAAATACTTCAGGCTCTGTTCTGAAACCTGGCAAGATGCCTACTTAGACAGCATTTTAATGCATCACAACACTACAAAAACAAAGCCTGTTCCAAAAGATAGACTGCAGAATGCATTGAGACTCCATGCAAAAATTTAAAAATAAGAATTCCATGATGGCAGAAAAGTACCAAGAAAAATCTACTTATAATATGCTATTTATTTACCTAATAGTCTTATTTATTATGTAATTTTTATGCATAATATTAAGAATACTGTACAATTATCAACATGCTAATGTAAAACTCTAAAGGAATCAGTCGTGAGTCACATTTATTGTGAGCATTATTTGGTGAGGTATGCATGCCAATCAGTCATTAATAGGCAGAACACTGCACAGATTTCCACAGCATTTTTTTACATTTAATACATTCCATGCTTCTTATGTGTTTGTCAAGTAAAAATGTTGACAATTTGATTAGGCTTTTCAGCTACCAATAAGAATATAGTTAACACCAAGAATGACTTCGATAACTTTGAACTTTTAATATTAATTTCTGAGAATAGGGAAGTTCAAACAACAGAGGACCAAAGGCACAGAGGAACAACACTGTTAGAATAACTTTCAGAAAGATTGTCCAGTTGATAAATTATAATAAAAATATTTCTTTAAAAAAAACACTGAGAGCCAATAAGAATCCAACCAGGTTCAAAGATCTTGTCCATTTTAAAGAAACGTTTGTCATCAATTGGTATGGACAATTATAATTATCATTCTTTGCTTACTATGCTTAGATGATACCAATAAACAGCATTTCCCTTAAAAGGGGTAGTTCACCAAGAAATGAAAAGTCTATCTCCATGAGCTCTATTCCAAAATCAAGTTAAATTTCTTCCTTCTACTGAAAGAAAATATTTCGAAGAATGTGGGTAATGAATTGTTAAAAGGTGATTTCCACTGATTTGCACTGTATTTTCTTTTTCTTAATATGGAAGTCAAAGGGGACCATCAACTGTTCTACAATATATCTTCTTTTGCGTGATCACAGAATTTTTTTTTTTTTTAAACAACCCCTTTAAAATTACCTCAAAATGTCTATTGATTCTACCTGAACCTACTTGTAGAATGCCTCAGAATGCCATTGTCTTATAAGCAGTGGAAAGCTAGAAAGGTTTTGAAACAGAAGTTTATAAATCTAATGAATCTATGTAGTATTTAGCACTTGGAATAATGTCTGCTTAGCCTACCTCCTACACCCACAAGCATGCATTCAAATAACTAAAACATTCGTGACAAGATATAGGGTCAAGTTAAAAAGTGGGTGGGTCCTCGTGTGCTTCCGTGTCACACATTCTGCCATAGCAACAGGTCACAGCATGGAGCTAGCGTCGCCGTGTAATCGAAACGCAGGCCACACAGTGTTACACAGTGACCCCTCTAATCTCCGCCTGACAAAGTGGCTTACCATCTACAGGTCATATGGCACACAGACACAGCTTAGAGTGGGGCACCCCACAGCCTGGGGCCATAACACACCAAAAGCACACAACAACTGTGACCGGTCACCAGTTCAGACCTCAGAACTTTATATTGCTGCTTTCATGTTAGCTCAGTCGAGTCTCAGTGTCTGAAGACTTCTAACCCAAATTAAGAAACACTTGGCCATATTAGTTAATGAAAAATGCATCAAGGGAGATATAAAATAGGTCTTATGAAATGTCTTAAATATCATAATCACACAGGCTGTAATTAAATTGTAAGTTATAGTATCAATAAAATGAGCAAACAGTTAGTTATCTGTTAGTAAGGATTACATGAATAAAATAAAAAAATTTAGACTTAACCCCGCTAACTAGCAGTCGGGTTACTGAACACAACTCACATCCCCCAGGACTACATAACCTGTCACATTATAATCTGATATGACTGATAAATAAACAAAAGCACAGCTTCCTGAAGCACAGCTATCGCCTCCACATGTTATCAGTCGAAACATTTGTGCATATTATATAACTATGTATATAAATTCTCACCCATGCAGATTAGAAAAATTTACTACAACCATGAGTGTTGAGACCGTAAGGGCTGTAGAGGGTATTGTTTCACATAATACACTGTGTGTAACACATGGGGTTGAAGTTTGACCAATGACCCAGTTCAAAAACACAACCCTCACCTTTCCGCTGCAAGAAGAGACGGAGCAGGGGCGCTGCCATGGAGATTGCTTTATGGTAGTTGTCATCGTTGTTGATTGGCAGTAGATCGCCGTGGACATCGGCGTAACCCACAAGCAGATCAACATTGGGGATCCGGTGCACATGCTGCAGCAAGCCATAGAACTCATCAAAGCGTCCCGGCTTGGACCGGTCCAAAGAGAAACGCCTGAATTCTGCTCCAAACTAACAACATGGAACAGATGTCAGTACACAGCAAAACAAGATGAACTCAACTAGTCTAATTAGATGAAAAACTTCTAAACGTCTTGCAAATTATAAATAATGCCTAG
This sequence comes from Carassius auratus, assembly GCF_003368295.1. Taxonomy (NCBI): domain Eukaryota; kingdom Metazoa; phylum Chordata; class Actinopteri; order Cypriniformes; family Cyprinidae; genus Carassius; species Carassius auratus. The sequence goes on from NW_020523328.1 coordinate 481,145, forward strand.
GCAAGACAAATGCACGTAACTAAATTAATAGCTAAAACTTACACAAAAATGAATACTATTTAAAACTGTAAATGTGTAAATAAATGCTTAATCTAAATAGTAACACATAGTATAATTGTATAATAAATAATACTAAAATAACAATGAAACAGACATATTTTCATTTTTCACATCTTGCTAAATATAAGTCACATGGACTTCATTTCTGATTTTTTTTTTGTATTGTACTTTTGCTTCATCTATAAAACTTTTAAGTTCCAGTCACTATTCATTGTGCTTGGAAAAAAGTAGGAATGCACTGATGCTACAAACCGTATTTTAAAACAATATATTAAACCGTTATTTTCATGTTTTAGCTGACAACTGATAAACACCTGGTATTACAAATCTATAGTAGTTAAAATTAAAAAACAATGAAAACTGCTGACACATCTCGAGCATGCACTCTTAATGGTAATGCACTTTTTCAAGAGAAATAATATCCAAGAATAACATAGTGCCAGTATATTGTGCATATAAAAAAAGCAACCAGTGCACCATTAAAAACATTTCCATTTTTGTAGTAATAATAGAATCTTAATTTTTGGTTGAACTATCCTTCCTCAGTGGAATTAAGCATTATATTTTAGTAGAGAGTAACTTAATATAGAATAGCATCAGTAGAAATAAAAAATAATAATATCAATAATAATTAAACTATTTATAAACAAGGAAATTCAAAAGATCTTATGCAAAAATTAAAAGATTACTAACTAGTCAAAAGAGACAGCCTAAATTCTTTAGTGGTTTGTAATAGGTTATGAAGTGGTTTGGCAACAAACAAACAAAAGGGAGGATTGAGACTCAGTGTTTGAGTTGGTAGAGGGAGTATGACCAGGTTCTTGTTTATAGTGTCATCCATAATGATTAACACAAGAGAAACACGAAACATAGTGTAAACCACATCTACATTCCTCTGGTGCTGAATAACTGTTTCTATTATAATCAACAAGAAAGGCTATGCTTGAGATTGAATGCCTACCTTGACAAATTTTAGGCATCATGTGCATGTCTATGTAGACAGGTTATTAGGTTTAAGACCAATATTAGATTTGCAGCATAAAGTTAAAAATATCTTCTGTATAGATTTAAAGGTGTGTATAATGCCTGTAAAACTGCTCTTACGTCACTTACATCACAGTTGAGATAAAGACTCGCTGAGATAGGGTCAGTAGATATCTTATTTATCCTATGTGCAGCTTGGTATTTGATTTAACTTTTTTTTTCTGAGCAGTCAATATTTAATTTCCAACATGATCTTGTCATGTGGATGAGAAGTTTGGAACCCAAGATAAGTGATCATCAGTTTGTTTACAAGACAAGAGGGAAAACCAGTTTAGGATCAAAAATGACTTTAATTGAATTTGTATTAATACATTGCAATGCCAAGCCACTTTAGCATTAAATTCCTTTATACAAACTAATATATTTTTGTTACTAGCACTTTTAAAAAAAATAATTGCACCAAAAGTATCTAGTAGCCAATATATTAGTCAAAAGTATGTTCTCTTTTGCCAATATTCTCTATTCTCTTGTTATTCATGAAGTTTTTCCACTGAATTCTATGGGGATCGGTGGTTCTGATAACAGTTATACACTTCCAACTAGCATCTAATCCGGTTTTACTAGTACCTATGCATTATTTATGAATACATTTTCTTTTGTTTATTGTAACTTCTCTTAGTATCCATTCCTGTTTTTCTAGTACTATTTGAACAGACACCAGTACTGGTTTATCATGTGGCACTACTAACTTTTCAAAACTTACTAGTTTTTTTTTTTTTAAACTGAACTAATAAACAACCATACTAGTTATTAAATATGACAACACACATGTAATTATAAGCACTAAGTTAAGACATGTTAACAACTGGAATAGAAGTCTCATACTGGCATAGTTAATAATCATTGGAGTCCATGAATAGTTAACTGGATCAGGGACCAGCAAGAACTGCTTCATACTAATCTGACATAAACCACATATCCCAATAGATTTAGATGGAAAACAGCTATTTGAATTTAGGATAGTGACTAGTAGCAAATGAATGCAATTAATAAGTATTAGCTTCTACTAAATTCTCTATTATTCTCTATAATTCAATATCACTCACTATTGAATTAATTATTAGTAATTAAAAAATAAGTAACATAAAACTCGTTAGTTTAAAATAATAACTTTTAAATAGTTTGCCATGGATTGGGGGGAGACTGTGGTCAAACTGACTGGACAAACACACACTTATATAAGAACTCAAATAAAAAAGTTTTTATTATTCTACATTAGTTTTACATTATAATAAACACCTGACAACATGAGGTAAGAGAGCACCTGTCAAAACCTAAGGTCCAAACCCACAATCTCTCCCTAACAACACGGACACATTGTGTCCTCAGCACTAAAAGCAACGGTCGACTGAACTCACAAGGTTGACCAAACTTGCCAGGACAGTGTGAGTGCGTCTGAACACCCAAAAGTATATTCCTACCACGAAGACTAGTCCTTTCTGTGTCTGTACAGTAATTAAAGTAGTTGTCCCGCTGGCTACGCACCTTGCTCTTCACCTCCACGGCGTTCAGAGTTCGGTTGCTCGGCACTCGGTGGTTTTTGTTCATCTTTCGCTGACTGGACCCCGCCGCAGTAACACAGTTGCCCTCCCGCGGGCTGCGCTCATCCGCCTTCAGCTCGGTCCAACCAAAACGGCTTTTCTCGGCTTAATCCAGTTAAAGGCGCGTACCTCGCGACAGCTCCGTGCCTTCGCTTATGTTGTTATCGGAATCGAGTAGCAACGGCGACGCCTGTCAACAGAACGTGCTCTAAACTCTGCCCTCTCTCTCTCTCTCTCTCTCTCTCTCTCTCTCTCTCTCTCTCTCTCTATCTCGCTCTCTCTCTCACACACACACACACTACACTGGTCCGTCTGTGACGCTCGTGCACCCAGGAAACAGTTCAAGCGCGCCCCCTCTGGACTTAAAGGCTATTCTGACATTCTTGTGCCATGAACGAGACTCATAACCCAGCCCAGTCCAAACACTAGCAAAAAATAATTATATTCTTTGAAGTGCTTTGTATTTCTATGTAAATACCACGAATGGCAATCATTCAGTGCCATGGAATGTATAATGCTGTATTAAATTACATGGTATTACAATCTGATACCACTAGTTATCTTTTAGTGACACATTAAGTGACACATTATTCATTGCATTTTCAAACAATCTTTGTCTTGAAAAAGTATATTAGTTGTATTTGCTTTTTCATTTTAATGCTACTACAGACTGCAAAGAAAAATGTACACTGTAATGTGCAGTCAAAAATGATTTAGAATTAATGTTAACTACTAGATATATATTCTCACCCTAATTTATTATATTTAGTTTATTTTATAGAGGTTTCACGTGTGGTCTCATTAAATATAGATTTTCATTTTATATATGAAACTCAATGTAGGTGACATTTTCTTTTAAATATAGGTTTAAAAAACTATATCGGAAAAGTCTGTTGATAATATTCGCCAGTTTCCATTGATAAAGCTGTCGTCTGTACTCTTTCAGAGAGAATTCGTCCACAAAAGCATTGGTTTATAATTTTAAGCTTTTAATAAATAATAATAAGTTTTATTTATATAGCACCTTTCCAGAGCTCAAGGACACTTTACAATAAACAAACAACAATAAAGACAATTGACAAAGAGAGCAGACAGAACAACAATAGGCAAATGAGAGTGCAAGTACATTAAGAGAGAAATGATCTGCCCCCCATTGAAGCAAGGCGATGCCAAGGGACAACGAGGAGGCTGGAATCAGCGGATCGTAAAGAGCGAGTTGGGGTGTAGGGGAGAAGCAGGTTACAGAGGTAGGGGGAGAAAGGCTATGCAGAGATTAAAAGCGAGAAGGAGAATTTTGAATTTAATACGGTAAGCCACAGGAAGCCAGTGAAGATCATGCAGAATTGGGGAAATATGTGCAGAACGCTTGGTGTGGGTGAGTAGTCTGGCAGCAGAGTTTTGAATGTATTGTAATTTGGAAATGGAGCTAGCTGGTAAGCCAATGAAAAGTGCATTGCAGTAATCAAGACGTGAGGTGACAAATGCATGGATGACAGTTTCAGCATCTGAGATACTGATAAAGGGACAGAGCTGAGCGATACGACGTAGATGAAAGAATGCCAATTTAGTGATGGAGTTAATGTGAGAGTGGAAAGATAGAGAGGAATCAAAAACTACATCAAGATTTTTAACAGTACTAGATGGTTTGATAAGAGAGCCGGCGATCTCAGAGGTGAAGTTAGTAGGAATTTTATTAGTGAGTGATGAAGGTCCAGTGAAAATAATCTCAGTTTTGTCCATGTTAAGTTTTAGAAAATTTTAATGAAGCCAATCTTTTATTTCATGCACACAAGCAGAGATTTTGCACATTTATCTTTCTATACACTAATAAATATTTCTTTGTACTCTAGAGTATGCATATCGTTAATTAGTCATGATTTTACCAGGGCGTATTGCATCTTCATTAAAACAAACTTCGCATAGTTATAAGAGAGTACAAATGTAAACTTCACACGCCGCACCTTTAGAGGGCGATGGAAGACCTTTAATGTGAGATATTTGCTGTAGAAGAAGAGACTCTGACAGCGACAACGAGCACAAAAGTAGGTAAACGGGTTCACAAATGTATGATATAATAACTGTTAGGTGTCATTGCAAAGGTTTTCTGTTTTAAAAAACGCATGCAATCTGAAGCTATAACTTAGATGCGCTAGGTTTAAAATGAAGACTTTTCATCACAGTGCTAACAGGTCCATTGATAGGCACCACCCATGTAGTCTGCGTTTAATTGTTTTCGTTGTTATGTTCAGGTCTTTTAAACCCCATCATCATGACAACAGTCCAAGTGCCTGCTCCAGTTCCAGGTGAGACGTCGTGGGTCTCCGCGTGTCCCGGGGGTCTGTGGGAGGTGCGCCGAAGGTGGCTTGGAGAAAGAAAACGAGGGGACATCACGCCGATGCTGGGCTCACTGTGTAAGGTCAAGGTGCGGCGAAGTACTGTTACAGAAGGAGAAACACAACATACTGCTTCTCAAGAGCAGGAATCAACAGCCAGAGTTGATTCAAGCGAGCAGGCTACCTCTCACCCGCGCTCGCAGGACTCTGTTCTGCAGCTCCCGCTGGATGAGTGGTGCTTGTTGCGCATGGGCGAAGGGCAGTGTGACATCACAGAGGGCTGCCTGGAAGGCATGAGGGCTGGAGAGATGTGTGAGGTGAGGGCAAAGCTAAAATACAGACTTAAACCTGGGGTGTCCAGTCCTGCTCCTGGACGGCCACAGTGCTGCAGAGTTAAATTAAATAAAGATTTTCACCCTAAATCTAAATCTTTATATTATTTTAAATAACTGCTTTCAATTTGAAAATATTTGATAATCTGATTTATTCCTGTGATCAAATCTAAATTTTAGAGCATCATTACTTCAGTCCTCAGTGTCACGTGATCCTTCAGAAATAATTCTAATATGCTGATTTGCTGTTCAATAAACTTTTATTATTGTTATTGTCTATATCAATATTTAAAACATTTAAAATACGAAAACTTTTTTCAGTATAAGTATAATTTATTTAAGGAAGAAATTATAGAAATTAATACTTTTATTTAGCAAAGATGATTTAAATTGATCAAAAGAGATGATGAAGACACAAAATGTTAATGTTACAAAAGATTTCTATTTCAGATAAATGATGTTCTTCTGAACTTTCTAAAATTCTACTCAACTGTATTTAATAATAATAATAATAATAATAATGTTTTTTGAGCAGCAAATAAGAACATTAGAATGATTTCTGAAGATCATGTAACTGGAGTAATAATGCTAAACATTTGGCTTTGAAATCATAAAAATAAATTTCATTTTAAAATACATACAAAAAGAAAACAGTTCTTTTAAATAGTAAAAATATTTAACTGCTTTTGCTGTACTTTGGATCAAATAAATGCAGGCTTGATGAGCAGAAGAGACTTCTTTAAAGAACATGAAAAATTTCACTGCCCAAAAACTTTTGACTGGTACTGTATATATTAAGAAAGTTTTCCAGTGTTGTGGAATTGCACACATACACACTAGTCAAGCAGCCGTAATTACACAGAAAACTTGACTAAATATAATATTTAAAATACTTCACGCTTCTCTCATGTTTATATCTATGTGGTACAAGATTATCATACTCAAATCAATGTATTAAACAAGTTAGGTCAAAACAATGTACAATTAATAAAACAGTAGACAGATTATTATATTTAAATGTAATAGATTACGTTACTGACTACAAGCTTCAACATGTAATTTGTGTTCAGTAAAGAACTACATTTTGTTACTAATTTACCAGCACTGTGTGTTTATCATGGGAAAACACATCTCATCTATTAACTTTTTTTTTTTTTTCTTGGTGCAGTTTACGGTAAGTGCCTGGAATGCAAAGAACTCTAAAGCAGCAGTCAGTGATGCTAATGGTACCCAGACTGAAAACACAACAGAGCAGGGATCGTCTCAGCAGTCTGACTGCTTTACACTCCAGCTTCACTCTTTAACCCCTGGGCAGGAGTCTTGGCAGATGACACCCGGAGAGAAATGGTCTTGGGTGCTGTCTCACAAGCAAAGGGGTGGTCAGCGGTTTGGGAATGGAGATATCTGGGGTGCGACAGACTGCTACTGCAGAGCGGTGAAGCTGGCAATAACTATAAATGGCAAGACAAGAAGAAATGCCTCATCCACTGGATTTAAAGAAGCTGTGGATGGAGAGGATGATGATGATGATGCAGCTTTGACACCATGCTTTGATAAAGAAAATGAGCAGGCAGAAAGTGATGATGTCTCCATTCCTACTGACGAGGAGTATAAAACTGTAAAAGCAGAACTTCACTGCAATCTTTCTTTATGCCAACTCAAGTTAGGCCAGCTTGCTAAATCCAGAGACAGCAGTATCAAGGCCACTGAGCTGAACCCAAAGAGCACTAAGGCCTGGTACCGGCTTGGGCAAGCTTGCCTACAGCTGGGCGAACTGGAGGAATCTCGCATGGCCTTTGGAAAGATTCTGGAGCTCCAGCCTGATTCTGCATCAGCTCGCACTGCTCTGAAACAAGTGAACTCCAGATTGAAGGACATGGACAGTAAACTCGGTCAAAGGCTGAGCAAGATGTTTAACTAGAAAATCACTGAAAGTTGGGAATAATAAAAGAGGAACATGGGCATATGTATAAAAATCATAACAATGGTAAAGTGCCCAGAAGTTGTTTTTGGTCTGTCTTTGTAGCTTAACTTCAATGTTTAAAACTTGGAGTATGTTTACTGTATCTTAAATGTTCAATGTTGTAATTTGTCAATGTTTAAAACTACATACACTTGAAAGTTGTGCAAAGTCATGATACTGCTAGGACATTTACTGAATGTACTAAAGTTTGGTTTATTTTTGTAAAATAAGATACTGCTTTGATGTTTTGTTCTAAAACATGTTTTCATTATGGATTTATAACTAGTGTAGAAAATGATCAAAAGCCAAGTATACTGCATTCTTGCATCAAGTGTCAATAAACAATGTTATTTTTATTTTCTTTTTCTGTTTTTATTGATAAAGTTAACAATATGAACAATTAAACAGAAGGCATAGCATTACCTATTTCAAACATGAAATTATATAATATTTCAGGGAGTTGGAAAATATTATCATATCTTATTTTTTTGTTGTGCTGCTATTGCAGAAAATATTCAAATCATACTATAAACAACTGAAAATCCATAAATCTTTCCATTTTAAGCGTTTTTAATGAGTTAATTTTGTAGCCAATTGAATCACGTTTTCCATAAAGAGGCAGCCAATCAGACGACGCCGCCTCTCATCCGTTAACTTACATTAAAAAAGCCTTAGATGAGCTGCTAGAGACAAAAACTACACGTTTGCATTTGCCAACTCTACAAAACAGGAGATAATTCGTGAGGTAAGGAGATTATTGTATAATAACTAAGTAAACCAATCGATTTTACAAAAATATTCCTTGATGTTGCTGCAGCGGTGAGTTGTGTGACGAGAACTAGCGCGTGAGAGAACTGTTGCGCAATTAACGGATTTATGATTAAATACCGTAGTAAACCATGTATCGAGCCGTAACAGAGAATATAAGTGAATGCTGCTATTAATGTAACGTTAGATTATTAATGTTAGATTGTAATCACGGCCCAGCACGGACAATAACCTGTTGTAATGGCGGCCCAGCGCGGAAATAATCCAAGACCGTACACGGGGCCGCGAACACGATCTGCTTGATCTGAGGAGGGTAACGTTATGCCAAATGGTTTAATAAGTGCAAATAGCGTGAAACTATATACGTTACAGGAATACATTAACCGTGTCCTGCTATCGTTTTTTAGCAGTAATTAAAACTTTTGCTCATACTTCTAAAGCGGGATTTTGTAATTTGTTCGCCACTGCCTAAAAAGAAAATGGCTAAACGGAAATTGCAAAATAATAACTGTTTCCAAACTGCCGCCCCGCCACCGCCTTTTTATATAAAGCACTTTTCACCTCCACAGGACCCCGCTGGTCGAGTCAACGGGTTTTTATCGGTTACTGAGAGAGTGAGGCTGATGATACACGGGACACGTTGTTTAGCATTTTTTGCCAATCAACTTGTTTTGAGCAATGTTGCTTGGGCACTTTCTCTTTGAGAATGGTTAGCAATATGTTTAATCTGGATCCTTTAGATCGGCCGTGGGCCCTGTGTCTTGCCTGGAGGCCCAATGATATGATACATGGGGCAATGTTGCTGGGCAACATGAGACATGGGTCCCACGACCGATCTAAAGGATCCAGATTAAACCTATTGCTAACCAGTCTCAAAGAGAAAGTGCTCAAGCACAAAGTGCAGCTATAAATAATATCTACAACGCTGATAAACCAAAGTTTAGTTTTCAACACTTTGTAACTAAACCATACACGTAACATGCCACGTGGTGGCGTGACGTAAACAATTCTTTAATGATGAATCGAATGAATTGCTGAAATTAACATTTGGGTTCTGTAATTATTTCCCAACGTTTGGCAAGTAATCTTAAAATGCTGTGGTTTGAAAGTACATACAACCTGTACTCACTGTGGATCTGGGGAGCCATGTTATATAAATGGAAAATAAATGTTTTTCTCTATGCTTGTTTACAGGTAATACCCATAACCATTTGTGAACTATCTATAAAGGCGAGCACGCCAGACTCCTGCTAGAAGCAGTGGTATGTATGGATACAAGGTATGTGATTTCACAAATTCAGAAGAGATTTTCCAGGGTGAAAAATGGTGGTACTCATAGAGGAATCGTTCAGGCTGGAGCCACAGGTCTCTGTGGCGCAATCGGTTAGCGCGTTCGGCTGTTAACCGAAAGGTTGGTGGTTCGAGCCCACCCAGGGACGAATGCTTTTGTTTTTATGCTCTTATTTTTTGTAATTAATCTTGCATTAACACTAGGGCTGCCCCCGACTAAAGATATTCCTAGTCGACTAACACACCTCCATTTTAGCAATTAGTCGAATAATCGTTAATTTATGATATTAATATAAAAAACTTGCGTATATACAAGGAAAGGTATAGTCCAGGTTGAAGTTTAACACTTCCATATGACAGAATATGCTAAGCATGATATTAGCGCGTTCAAAATGAAAATGAAGCGCTTAAAACAGAATAGTAAAGCGTTTAAAGTATACAGCGCTTACGGACACCTAAATCATTGGCTGGAACGTTATAGGCTAATTAACATAAAAACAGCAATCACACTGCCTGTGCACTTTAATAATTTATGAAAAATACAAACTGTAACAGTTACATGTCAAAAAAAACAAAACAGTTTGAATAAAATAAACTAAAATTCATTCTTTAAAATAAATTAAATAAACATATTAGCAACTTAGGCCTAATAAAAATAAATAAAAAATAAATACTGTAACAAAAACGCTGTTTGATATAAAATTACAGTGGAAAATTAATATAATTTTTATATTGTTCAAAAGGATAATTAACAAAAACGAACAATTTAATAAATGCACATGGCACATCGCACAACGCCAAAACTTAGAATAAAAAAGAAGGCGGCAAATAAATCAACAGCCTAAGTATTTGATTAAATTGTTTAGAACAACTATATTTAAGACAAAATGTGGAACAAATAATTTAAAGAACAATAATACAAATAAAAAATATCAGAGCAAAGCCGCAAACTGCCATTAAGACGATGAGTCAAATTGCAAACATCAGACTAATTTTTCTTACAGAATAAAAAACAACTTCTGCATTTTATGAAAATGAATAAATAAAAATAATATGTACTTATTTATTTGTATAGCCCAACCGTTATAAAAATACCCGTTTTTTTATATATAGCCTAACAGATAGCAAACAGAAACACTACAAAAAGGAAATTAAGCATTCTTACCTAAGCTTTCAATTCGATTTAATTTTTTTTTTCATATTATGTGAGAGGAACACCAGCTTGTCTACGTTGTTGGGAAGAAGGGAGCTTCTCGACTTGTTCACAATGAAGCCGGCCTTTGAAAAGATGCGCTCTGATGGAGTGGATGTGGAAGGGATACAGAGGCGTTTAGCTGCTTTAGCGAGCTTTGGATATCGATGTTATTTTTTTTTTGCCACCATGCCAATGGTCCCGAATCAACCTTTGTTTTATCTGCCAAGTACATTTTTAGTTCATCCTTCTCTTGCATGCTCCTCCTCATCAAGTGTGCTTTGGTATACCGTGAGGCACGAGATCTCGTTGATCTCTCGTTGCTTTGATGTCTGCACAGCCCCTGATTGCGTAATTTTTTCACTTTATTTTTTTATTTTTTTTTGCGACTAACCAACTAATGAAAATGTATTCGACCAAGCCCTCTTCATATCGACTAACGTTTAGTCGACTATTTGGGGGCAGCCCTAATTAACACCGCAACATTTATTCAGACATTGCTGTTGCGCCTTAAGGCGATTCACTAGCGATGTCTGTGCTCATTAATGAATGCAATCACAAAGGTCTGTGGTAAATGGTCTTGGCCACTTTTGCCAAAAACGCATCTTCTGTTATTCTGAAAGGAATATTGATTTAAGTTTATACTATAAAGACATATCATAAAAAATATTGAACACTTAGGGTGGGTAGCACCAACAAGGATTAATTTAAGTAAGGTTTAGAGCTAATCAAGGATTTGTTGACCTGGGTTTTATTTTAAATTAGAGTTGTTAACAAATCAGGGATAATAATTGTAACCTGTGATTTAAAACCTCCATCTATGATTTATTTTCTCTGCCATGATGAATTCACCATTGCAATTAAACAGGAACAATGTTAATATTCCTAATCCTTTGTTTACTACCAAACTCTCTTTCTGACATAATTTGCTCGTCTCAATAACGGAAATAAACTTGTAAAATATCTGCTGTTTTAATAAACTACTGTTATTCAAATGGCTGCTCAAGCAATGAATACATTAAGGCAGTGCATATGGATTTCATAATCTTGGAAATATATTTATAGTATCAATTCATGGAGTATATCTTATGACAAAATTGCTGAGATAAGAGAAAACACCTGGAATGATTCACGGACCTCCGTTCGTGACCGCGCCGCCCTGTCCATTTGATCACGGTCTAGCAGACTTGAGAAGGAGAGGCATGGCCACGATCACTGGCACTCACTTCATCATCACTTCTGCCATTAAATATTTCTGTTTTCTTTGTGGTACGCCAAGACGCACCGAGATGAGAGACTGATTCACACCCTGGACTCGATAGCAGACGCAAGTTTAATACGGGCTGCCAAGACTCTCAAAATCTGCTGGCTCTATGCACTTTTATCGTAATTTTTATTTGTGATGAACACCTCTCTGAGACATCACAACATGCCTTCTATTTTTTTTTTTTTCATATATCAGCCACATGATTGTAACTGTAGGTAGGGGTGTGACGGTTAGTATATAACCGTGAGACCGGCGGTTATAGTTGAACACCGTCATTAGAACTCTATAACCGCCAAAACCGTGTCATTAAAATATTTTTTACAAACTTTTTTTATCAAAAATTATTTTCATTTTTTAGATCGGATCATAAGATGCGCAATATATCGGGAGACATGGTTTTTATGGTAAATAAAACTCGGCCTATGCCTCCTACATTAGCATTAAATATCTTTGCTGCATCCTTTCTAGAACAGACAATGGTTTTTTTTTTTTGCGGCTCGCATCAGCAAAGCATTGCATCGCCATAGACCGCAAAACAATCAGCGGATGGCGGGCGGGTGCGGCTTTGAAATTTGCTCAAAAAACGTTGGCGCGGATGATGAGTTTTGTGACAGAACTCCTTAATAAACTGAGGTCTGAAATCTCTGCCCCTTTACCGATCAGAGCACGCGCTGACACAGAGTTAACCCGCTATCTCCAAGAACAACCAATTGACTCTATGGCAGATCAACTACACCGCTTTTTTTAACCGCGACAGCCCTACAAACAGGTAAACGTTCCACAAAGGGCCTAAAACTAACTTTTTGCCACACCTGCCAATGGCCGGTGGCATGATAAAATTTACCGGCCAATTTTTTATTTTTATTTTTTAACGACCATGCAACTGCCAGTTATTACTAATACAATGACTTAACATATTTAAAAAAAAAATTGTCCTGCTGGTGCATTTTCCCTCAATTTTCCCTGTTAATTATTGCCATTTAACATTACAGTATAACTGAAAGACATTATTTGCAATATTTAATCGACTCTGAAATGTATAACTTTTAATTTAAAGCTGCAGTCGGTAACTTTTGACGCTCTAGCGGTTAATAAACAGGACTGCTTGTGTCTTGCAGTAGAATATTGTAGCCGGAGCTACTTGGCTCTGTTTATGTCTATGAAGAATCACAAAGGTACTGGGTTACTCCACCGCGGTACCTACCCGAAGCAATCTAAAGTAGTCAGAATACAAACACTTATTATAGGTGCACCCTAGTGATTCAGGACAAGCTAAAAACACGTTTTGGAAAATGGATTTATTCTGTAATCGCTTATTATATTCATTTTGTAAATTTTGAACACAAAAAAAAGTTACGGACCGCAGCTCTGATTGGTTGTTGACACGTGGCATCAGGGCACGTTATTCTTTCACTGAAGCAAGCGAACGATCTTGGCGTCCATGGGAAAAGTGAGGAACTAACTGATCTCTGATTCATTACAGTTTGCACATATTTTTTTTGTCGCGAACATTGATCTTCCTTCAAAACAGCTGGTACAGGAGTCACAGAATAACGTGCGTCATCACAATGACACAGCTTTAGATCTGGCTTTTGTTCACACAGCGCTCTTCCCGGGACTGAACCCGGCAATGTTACTAGGTCCCCAACCCGGGTTCAATGCCGGAATCAATCCCGGGAGGTGTTTGCGTTCACACAGAAGGCGACCGGGCAATGTTCCGGCAATTTGTCGGGTCCGACGTGCAGTTTGAAAGGGGCTATATTCTACTGCCACGACATAATAACAGGTTTAACAAATATGTAAAAAAAAAATAAGTTTTTACAAAAGTTACCTACTGCAGCTTTAAGTGATTAAACAAAAATCTTCACATTAACTTTATTATATATGCATAAACTATACAAATTAATCTTTATTCAAGCTATAAAAGTTAATAAGCAGCTGGAACAATCCAAGGATTTATCTTTTGTTCTTTTATTTACTTCAGTCAGACTTCAGGCGGTTTCACTTCAAAATCAGCGCTGTCTATTGTATACCTGATGTACATGATGCAGATCTAACACACATATAATTTTCTCCCAACTCTTTGCGGTCATTCAAGGCGTTAAAACTCATTTAAGACCATGTTTACAAGGTAACTCGCCAAAACCGTGTATTTAGACGTAATTGTGTCTGTTGAATCGCTACTTTGTGCGCTGTCTGAAGCGGATCAGCGTCTGTGTACAGCCGAACGCGCAGCCTTTCAAACTATAATTTACTGCGGTGTTTAGGTGGCTTAACCCCAGATTGTGTCGCCGCATTATCGGGTTATAAAGAATAAAGAAGGGAAAGGTTAATCTTCTGAGATGAAGCAGCAATATCTTTTAGGTAAAAGCATTTAGAATTGTGTTTAGGGACAAGTTGGCCATCACTGCTCTGATCTTATCAGTCCGTGTGAATCATATTATTTGATTCGCTTTCGTCGCTTATGACAGAACCCTAATCACGATAATAGTGTAATAGTGTAAAATATTATTATATTTATTATTTTTATGTAGGCCCTTGTTGCACATCTCAAATCCATGTATTAAAAATGTTGCTCTCCACGTAATGGCGTGACTTTACTCGCATTCATTATTAAAGAGCGACATCTAGTGTCAAGCTTAGAGTAACTACAACTACTGTTATTTATTAAAATTATTGTTTTTTTATTAATATGAAAATGTAAGTTTAATTAAAATGTTTTTTGTTTTTGTTTTGTCCTTGATTTAAAAAAATCGTTTAATGGGTTAAGACTTTTTTTGTTTTGTTTTTTGTATGGCTTTGATTTGATTAGTAGTCCGTGATTACTGGCAGCTGTGACTTGCTGTTTAAGAAAGCAACCTCTTTTAGTAAAAAAAAAAATGAAAACATGCTCTGAGCCATTTAATATTGCCCAATGGTTGATTTTGAAAGAATTCATGATTTCCAGTGATGCACATTGACAGCGGTCTCCTGGAGGTCTGTGGACAGGCGATACCTTTTGGTAAACTTCGGAAATTTCCTATCTGGCAATGTCTTCCTAATGTGTGATTTTGTTTTTGATGCAGATTTTCAGACAGGAAACATGTTTCTTCTTGAGGAAATAGGCCAGGCAATGCAACCACGAGGTCTCTGTGGCGCAATCGGTTAGCGCGTTCGGCTGTTAACCGAAAGGTTGGTGGTTCGAGCCCACCCAGGGACGTTAAATTTTCATTTATTTACAAAAAAAATTTGTATTTTTTTTTTTTTTAATATATTAATTATTTGAGTAATTAATGTGACTGTTATATAGACTGCTATAGTAGCAACCTAATAAAGTATGTTACTTTAATACACTTTTTTTTTTTTTAGTACAAACTGAAAGGTCTGCACTCTGCAGTTTGTACTAGCTTTTTTTTTTTTTTTACGTCTTTCAAGTATGTACCTTTTAAAATGTGGTGTGTTTGAAAGATTTTCAGTTTGATTTGACATTTCTAAGCTTTTGCATTCATATTCTAAACAATAGATATCAAATAGAGCAGTGCAGTGATCACATATTTTTTACCAACAAGAAGGAAGTTATGCTCACTCTGGTTCCCTTGACCAAAAACCCAATAGGATTTATTCATTGGTTTTTGGATTATTGCAGACTTTGTGACCAAAAAAATAATGATTCTTAACACATTTTGTTCATAATAATAATCTTTACAAATAAACTTTATATGCACTTTGAAGCCAAAGTAAAGAAGAAAAATGTAAATGTTGGCTATAACAAGCTAAACCACGTTTGCATGACTTTACATGAAAACTCGGCTTCCAACAGCTCTTTAATTAAAAATATTTGTCATTTAAAGTTAAAATTAATTTGCAATAGTATGATTGTAAACACAATGAGGCTGTGAAAGTAGTTTGATAAGTTTACCTGTTTATGATGAACAACCTCTGTAGTCCAAGTAACAGCTTAAAAAAAAATCAATGATGTACTTTATATTGCAGAATAAGGTGTGGAAAATCTTGAGTTTGTGTTAACCATTCAAATAACACATTCAAGACAATGGAACCCATTTCTGTTTTTTGCAACAACAAAAAACAAACAATAATTTCTCATCTCTGTCTGCGGTGTATGGTACGTAGACAAAGCTTCACTTGAAATAGACTAATACTTTGTAATATCAGATATCTTGTTTAGTAGATTTTTTTTTTTGTTATCTTGAGCATGAAGTAAAACAAAAAGACAAAATGAACCTTAACAATTATTAATTTATGATAGGAATTTATTCAATGTAGCTCATTTCTGAGGTCTGCTTTAGTTTAAACCTTATGGAAGAGCGGCCTCTTGTGTTAAACTCGGAGTAAAACTGGAACATTTAACTTCGACCCTTGCTTTTCCTGAAGAGGGCGATAGAAGTTCACTATTGGGAGATTCCATTGCCTTTGCTTATGGTAACCAGAGTTTACCAAACAAAACAGGTCACCAATGGCGACAGACTGACTGCTTTTGAAAATAATACACAAGTGTAATGTGACATTTAATGCGAGGTAACTAATATTAGAATAATTACTGTAAAACTCTGCAATAAACCATTGAGAGTCGTTTTTGTATTAAAAAAATCTTATTTAAATTGGCATGATGATCTTGAATTTAGTGAAAACAGGTGGTGGTATGTATAATTTACTGTACTATGATGGCATAGGTTGTAGGTGGATAAGTTATTCCCTTTTAAATCACTGGGAGAGCTTATCTGCTCCTAACCGTTACAGAAAACCGAATTCACAACACGAGTCCAGATCTACAGGTGACCAGTTTTTCAAGTGTTCAGAAACCACTGGCTGCAAAAAAAAAGAGAGAAGAGGTTATGAGGATTTTGAGTAAAAAGCATGAATATTTGTTTGTGTTTAGATCATGTCTGTATGGAAATACAAAGCCCATGTGGTTGTGGAGTGAATGTCCTACTTGTTGATTTTGGCACAACTTGGCTCCCTACAAAGAAGTGGTAAGTGTTGAAAAGATCTTCTGTAAAAACCTAAACCTACCTTTGTCTATAAACTGTCCGAGTTGGAGTGGCAGCCATTTTTAACCAGATCTCCACAAGATCCTGCCCACAAGAGTATGACACAATTGTAAAGCTGAAGTTCCCTTAAAAGTGAAGTTCTCTTAAAGGTGCAGTAGGACATATAAATTCGTGTTTATCTAATTGAAAAATAGAAGTGTGTAGCTTCTTTCAAAAATGAAGATAAAGTGTGGATTTGGTAATGATATTGCTGTGAAATGGTGTTCACCCACCAAAAATTATGGCTTCAGTCCAGGGGGGTATTCATAGCCGAAATAGCTCAGTTGGGAGAGCGTTAGACTGAAGATCTAAAGGTCCCTGGTTCGATCCCGGGTTTCGGCATTTTGACTTTTCATTGTCTTGAAAAAGTACTATACGTTTAACAAAAATGATTTGTATGATTTCAACATTAAAAAAACTTTTTTTTTTTTTTTTTTTTTTAAACGCTAAACACAAATAACAAAATCACCGCCACACACAAAGCAATTCTGTGTATTTGCTAATTGGTATGTAGTTAAATTTGATATTGTCCAATATTCAACACCAAAGAAAATGGAGCCATCAAATTAAAAAAAGAAAAGTTTCTTTCACCAAGAAAGACAGGATTAGAAAAATATAGTCTTATAAAAAAAAAAAAAACAGATTAGGCTCACTTTATTGTCTCATTGTGTGTGTGTTTTGAAATGTGATAAAACGGCCAGGAGACAGTGATATAAGGTGTGGAACATTTAATAAAATCTCAGATGTAATCATTTGATTACAGAACACAATATAACAGTAAAGGCACCTGAGCAGAGAGAACCGATACAGTGCAACAGATTGTCATAAAGACACACAGGTAAATATAAAGCAGCCCTGCTGGAGTTTTATTGTGAGCATTTAACCATTTTTCTTTTCTGTTATAAGTATAACACATTACACTTAAGACATTTTTCATTTTCTTCCAGGAATGACACAAGTATATTATTTCCACATATTGTATACATTCCCATGTATTGTATACAGTATTTCAGTATTTTTTTTCAACATCCCTTCTTCTTTCTACTGCTCTAGCTTCTTTTAGACTTTCCTTTAAGTGCTGCTTTATCAAACATGGATTGACAGGCAGATAGCTGACACCACGAGTCCATTATAAGAATGAAAGGAATGACAATCCACAAAATATTCATAAACACAAAGTAGAACCAGAAATAGATGGGGTGACCATATTCGCTGTGAATATATCCGTCTCTGTGCTCAGTGAAGAAATAGAGGACTGCACCATACAGCTGACCTGAAAGTAATGGTGGATGTTGAACTTAATTGTGCCTTTTAACATACTTATAACATGCATACTTAATGTGGAAAAAATAACTTTGCACATATTTTACAGTGCATCAAAACATATCTTACCTAGAGATACAATAAGTTGCAGGACAAATCTGTAAGAATGATTATACAGGAAGGCCACAACAATCCATATACTAAAGGGACCCCACAGGCACGCGGTCACTGTCTCCATGCTAACGGTGAAATTATCTGCTCTAGAGAAAAGATTCCATAAAAGGAGGTTAGATTCAATGCATAGACTCATTTTTAATGCACAAACAAGCATGTGTATAACTTACATTGCATATCTGCTGTCTCCTTTGGAATATTCTTTCCCTGTAGAGGAAAACAAGCATTTTTGGTATTCAAGGGTTGTTAACGGAACATTTTCAAACTATTTTAGTCAAATAGACTTTTAGCCCCACTCACACAGTTGAGAAAGGAAACTCTGGTCTTCGGGAATGATGGTGTAGTATAAAGAGAACCATCCCTCAATGACCCCATGGATGAAGCCACACACGGTGAACCAGCACAGAGCTAACCTCCTCCCTCCACTGAGTCTGCTTCCAGACACCTTACGGCCAGTCAGTGACCAGGTGGCGAGCAGCAGTATCCCGGACACAGAGAACAGGAATATGAGAATCTCTGACATTGAACGGTCATTAGCCACATAGTTGGGAATGGACAGGTTGCGTGGCCAATAGGGATGAGTTATAGTGTCTGCTTCCTTCAACATCTGTAGACATGGAAGAAAGATATGATAGAGACAACATTTTACAAATAGTAGCATTAGTAAAACTGTCCATCTGGAGATACAGATCTTTTATTTAATGCTAGATAACTTGGAAATAATACTACATGGAAATTACTTAATATGTCTGTACTTACTCTGATGAGTGGTGAAATGTCCTAGAAATGTGATTATTTCCTGCGTTTCTCTTTGTTTAATATAACTGTCCTCTTGGAGGTGGAGAGTTAAGCAATGAAGTGCTCAAATCTGCTCTTTGAAACTACATTATCAAATTGCACAAACATCGCGCCACCATGTCACATCCCACGTGTTTCACGCCGCCCAATCACTAATAGGTTTTGTGAGAAGAACAGCCCATCGTGAAATGTACTCGGCTTACAGTTGGATAATCTCCTCGGAACATGCATGTCGTCACATGTGATTGCGAAGTGTGTATATGTTGGTGAAATATATAACACATTTTGTAAATTAATACGTTTTGTCTCGTAAATTGATCTAAGCGTTGATAAAGTGATGACTAAAATAAACGGAAGCTCCAAAGTTAAAAACAAAAAAGCACACCCCTTAGCCGCGTGATAGGGACTTATCCCTGCCGTGACCCGGATTCGAACCGGGGTTGCTGCGGCCACAACGCAGAGTACTAACCACTATACGATCACGGCGAGCTAGCGGAGGTGATGGACGTTGATGGTGGAATTGGGCATTAATAATTGTACATGTACTTACAGGCGATCGTTTTCTTTTTGTAATATTTTCTTCGTATTATTATGCTGACATGCACTCATACTACTTTTTCTAGCATGGGAATCACTTGAGCACGAAAATAGATAATTTCCGATCATAAACAACGCAGCATGTTTGCATCTTTACGGAGGCTAGTAAAAATAAAGTGAAACTCTGCCATATATCTTTAATAATTGAAATCTGCTATGCTGGATACGACATTAAAATGTTTAACAGGAATGATGGACACTATAAAGTCTGGACTTTTGTGTTTAAAAAAAAAACTATGTACATATACAAATATTATAATAATAAATTAGTTTGCTATAAAATTGGTAAGTATCTCCCATATGGTCTAGCGGTTAGGATTCCTGGTTTTCACCCAGGCGGCCCGGGTTCGACTCCCGGTATGGGAAGCAATTGTTTTGTTTTCAGCGTGAATAACGTGTATGCACAGTATAAGAAATTTTATTTAAATTTTTTTTAAGAATTCGAATCGCTACAATAAAAAGCCACAAGCGAGTTAAAATTACACACAAAACACACAGTGTGAATATTGATTACACATTTCTTCACTCATATTTTTTGGGAAAAATAACGTTATAGGTGTGCTTAAATGAGCATGCAACATACATCCTGTAAAATATAAAGAATTCACAGAATTAATTATATTCTACGCAATCTCTACGTAACAGAGCTAGCAGATGTCATGTGACTTAATGTCACGTGACCCGTAAAGGTTCTCCAAAACTACTCTGATAGCGTTCAGCAGGAATACATCTCTTTTCATTCTTCATCAAGTTGTTTATTTTCTGCTGTTTATTGGTGTTCAGTTCTGTTTACTCAGATAAAACGACAGAAATGCGTGTTGATCAACAGCTTCGTTAGGGAAAGCAGTTGCTGCTTTTCATGGACCAGCTCGAGGCTTTGGAGGAGAAACGACATAAACTTAATTCCCTTATAGAGGAGGTGAAACATTCAGTTACACTTAATTAGACTGAGCACATATTAATATTAATTAATACTGGGAATACAATCCAGCTTGTTTATAAATGCGTATTTTAAACAGAAACATTTTCATTTGTAATCTGAATATAATTCCATTAATTATTTTAATACAGGGATGGTTTTCAATTGCCAAAGCTCGTTATTAAATGGGAAATAAGCAGGTCTCTGCTCTGCAGTACGCTAGTGAGATGGAGGCGCTTCTTTATGTTGAAACCAGGTCTGTATCATTCATCACAAGCAATTAAATAACATTAGCTTGTGCTTAAAACTCAGTCATTTACCTCGATCCGTGTGCTTGTCTTATAACAGTGTGTTGGAAGATGAAACAGCTGAGTTTAAATGTGAGCGGAAAGAGAATAAAACAGAACGGAAAAACAACACGATAGAAGACATTGGAGTGAAAGAGACCGGTATGTCTTTCCACATTGTTGCATATCTAATATTAAACATGTAGGAGCCTAAACTGTAATTGTTTGATTTTTTTTGTTGATGACAACATTATTTAAATTTCAGTTCTTAGACGGCGTATAAATACCATACAAAAGGGGTTTAAAGAGGAGGAACAGGAGACAGACCCTAATGTAAAAGCAAAGGCAGAATCATCCACACCAGAGCACAGCGATCCTTTAAAGTGGTTTGGAATCCTTGTGCCACAAAATCTGAAACATGCTCGGTCTGCTTTTAAGGAGGGTGAGCTATTTTGTCTTTTATATAAATTGTTTGCTTATGCTGTATTTAAGTTCATCCTTCCCTAGTGTACCGATGTGCTGCACCTTTGCTGTGAGGCCTATATTTGAAGTTTAACTTTTATTTATTATATTATCTTTTGTTCTTTCTTTTATTTTATTTTTGTTAATTATATTGCTTGTATTCTGGGTTTATTGAAAGATTAATAATTTTTAAAAACACATGTCCCCCCCCCCAGTCATCACTCTCTCAGCAGAAATCGCATCTCTACAAAGTGCAATACTTGCTACATGAAAAGAGATGCAGGCACAGATGAAGGAGAAGCAAGAAAAGACAGAGACTCAACCGGAAATAAAAAAAGAATAACTGTGACCTTACTCACTTTCATCTATAATCTTTATTTATTGAAATTTTGAAACTTTTGTATAAACATCTCAATTGCCCTGTGTTGAATAAAATGAAATGTTTGTGACATGTCAAGAAATCACTGAAAACACTCACACTTACTCTATGAACAATGTTGATTTCTAATAAAAATATCTTTGATTATCTGTATTGTCTTTTCAACTTAATTTTGTCCTTTTAAATGTAAATACTCCTGCAATCATTATTTATCAGATATTTCATGTGTCACCTTTATTTGTACAGTGGTTGTTACAATACAGATTGTGTTGAAGCAGCTTCAAAGCGAAAGACGGGAAAAATAGCATTAGAAACTCGACTAAGGGAACTGTTCATATAGTTCATATAGTTCTCAGGTTTCAGCGCGGATTTTGATGTCAAGAAAAGTTAGGTAGATACTAGATAGACAAGAATTATATTTGGCATGTTTACTTAAGTTTTGCTTGAATTCAAGAAAACATCTTATGCGTATGTAGCTTGGCATTTTTAATCTAACACATTCCTGCTGTGAAGCAGCTCTAAAAGTCATTTTAGTGTTGGTTCAGGTACAATCCAATACCAGTCTGAATTTCATTGAAATCTATGTTTATAATCTATATTAGTAAATAAAAAAGCATTGTTCTAGTCGTTTCTAAGTAGCTAAATAATATCTGTCAGATAATTAAAGTGCATAGCCAAATGCATGTTCTTTTCCATTTTAAATTGAACAATTTGTGAAAGGTGGGAAGTTAATTGGGTATGTGTTAGATTAAACAATGCCAAGCTACATACGCATACCTGGAAGATGGTTTCTTGAATTCAAAAAACAAAAAAAACATTTAAGTGGAAAACGTGCACGAGCAGTAAGTATCAGGCGCGTCCTCGCCTCTTCTTGTCTGAGCAATAAAATAACATTTAATCACTGCATTGAATTAACGTCCATAACGAGAAACACACACATCTCCTGTTCTTTGTTGTGTTTTTTTTTTATAAGCCTTGTATACATCTGTAAGCGTCTCACGAATAAAATCCAAATATTCTGAGGCGGAATGGTAAATAAATAAATATATTCCCCATTCATCGTCTACTTCCTGGTGTTCATCGGAAAAGAGCTGCTAGCGGATAGCGATGTTTACGGTCGGATCTGACACCGGGCATCATATCGTTTGCGCGACCGCGTAGATTTGACGGACGTCATTCTTTACGTTTTTACTGAGACGTGTAACCGAGAAGATGTCTTCACAATGACAGGACGATGCAATCAGTGTCAGACCAGGTGATCACGCTATCTCAGTCAGATTACTATCCTGTTATCTCTATGATGAGACGAGGCTATTAACATTGAATCTCAAAAGCTAGACTAATATTTGATAAAAACGCAAGAGGATATAGCATTGTTCTCGTTTGTAAGTGTGTTACTCTTACTGTATTGTTACTCATATCGTGGAAGATTTAAGATCACTGATGGCGTCAAAATCTAAGGTGTCCATTCTGGATTACTTCAATATCGTCTGTGAGGGAGAAAATGGCAAGATTGAATCTAACTGCAAAGCTTGTGGCACAAGGATTCAGGCTAAACGGACAGTTACTTCTAACTTTGTTACACATTTAAAGGTAGGGTTCATTTTTTTATGTTTTGTATCTAATAACATGACAAATGTGAGTGGTTTAACAATGCATGGCCATTATTCGGGGTTATGGAAATTTAAAAACTAATTAAAATTGTAATTTTCTGGTCAGTAGTTACACATATTAATAAAAATAATAATAATAAATAATAATTCAATATTTTTATAAAATGTACTGTGTTAAAATGCAATTTCTGTAAAGTTGGTTTATGATATACAAATGACTGGAAATGTCAAAGAAGTTCAATATCCATAAAGTGCAAGAATCTTCAATTTTCTGCTCTTTGTGTGTGTTTTGTTTATATGATCATGTATTGGGTTCTATATGTAATTCACCCGTATATAATTGTCACATTCACAGCGCAAACATCAGGCCATGTATGATGAGTTTGTGAGGAAGAAAGATGTGAAAAGGGAGGCAATGCAGATGTGTACTGGCCCTCCAAGTGGCAGAGTGATCTCTCAGAGTGGTGCTGGAATGAACAAGTTTGACTACAGTGACCCCCGCCAGTCCCTAATTTCAGAAGCCATTGCCAAGATGATCATCCGAGACCTGCAGCCGGCACAGATAGTGGAAAATGAGGGTTTTCGGGAGCTTCTTCAGCTACTGGAGCCCCGTTACATACCAGTACCATGCCATTATATACAACAGCAGCTCCTGCCAGCCTACGTCACCCAAGTCCAACTAGCCGCCAAACAGGCTTTAAAAGGAGCCGAGTCCTGCAGTGTGACCCTTGACCTGTGGAGCTCTGTGGGTCATAACACTAGTGTTGGGTTTCTTGGAGTGACTTGCCATTTCATTAACACAGACTGGCATATCAGATCCGCTCTTTTGGCATGCTTACCTCTTCCAGACCACAGCAACACTCAGCAAGTGCTCAGCGAATTTGATGAGATCTCTGAGTCCCATGGCATCTCTGGCAAAGTGTTCAGAGTCGTTGCAGACTTGTCGCCCTGTGAAAACAGATCAGCTTTTCGTCTTCCTGGGTTCAATCTCGTTAGAAATGGTGAAGAAGATGAAGAAGATGGTAGCGATGAAGAGTCCAGTGCAGGGGAAGCCAAAGACGCCATTAGTAGCAAAGAGAACAACAAGTCTTTAGATCAGTGTCTTGGTCGAAGTAGGATAGACTGCTTTGCTCGATTACTAGCTCAGTGTGTTAAGGAAGGAGTTTGTGGTTCCCCTCAAATATCCATTCCTCTAAACAAAGGAGCCCACCTGTATAACTACATAATTGCTACAGTGGCTCCTGAAAAACTTGTCCAAGTGTTCGGCTCCAGCACCTCAACAAATTGGCAAAGACCCTCATCCACATACAAGTGGAATGCTCAGTTAAAAATACTACGGCAAATGGTAGAGTCAATGGATTTTCTTGAAGACATTGTGGATAGACATGACCTTGTCCTCAGTAACTTAGAAAAAGCAGAGCTACGGGAGCTGGTTGAAGTGTTGGAGCCCTTTGAGGAGGCCTCAGACATGGTCCAAGGCGACAAGCATGTGTCCATCAGCCTAGCCCTGCCATGTGTGCTAGGTCTGCGCAAGCACCTGGCCGAGGTCGTTACTCACCAGTGCTCTGGGATCGTGATGGCATTGTCTCAAGCTCTGGACCGCAGACTGGCAGGCATTCTTGAGGACCCGCTTTATGTAACAGCCACCACCCTGGACCCACAGTTCAAGCTGTCCTGGAGCAGTGACAGCGACTGGCACAAACAGGTGCTGCTGGAAGAGGTTGGAAAGCATACTCGGCCTTTGAGTCCACTAGAACATCACTCAGAGGCCCAGCCGTCACCGTCCAAACGCTGCAAGCTGTTCTCTTTCATTAAGCAGAGGCCTACCACTCAGGCCAAGACTGTGGAGCAGGAACTGTCCACATATCTCCACGAAGAACCCACAGACGAGGATCCACTACAATACTGGAAACGCAAGTCCATCGATTTCCCCCTCCTCTCACAAGTAGCCAAAAAAGTTTTTACTGTGCCAGCAACAACCACATCAGTGGACCAGATATTTAACATGGTTAGTAAGACACTCAGACCAGAGCAATGCCGACTTCTGCCAAAAAATCTGGACACTCTGATTTACCTGAAGGCTAACTATAGGATACTTTGGTCCTAACTGCAAAGAGAGCTATTTTCTATGGATTTTCTTTTTACAGATATCACACCAAACACCTCAAATGCAAAATGGGGATTGTGCCTGATATATGTCTATCTATAAAGAACTGTGCATTTACCCCAAAGTAAACAAAATACTGTTGTCAGCGAATACAATTTTTCTTTTTAGGTACAAAAGTTACGCATAAATTAGATTAAGAAACTATTATGAGTAACAATTTATAATAACTTTTTTCTATCTATCTATCTACCTATCTACTTACTATTTGAAAATATAATGGAATCTAATGAAAATGAAAGTTATTATAAAATGTTAACCTATTATGACTCATTATCTGATGCTGGTTGCTTTTATTGAAGACTTATAAAACATTATGTTCTGTCAACTCACTTTCTTCACCCAAAACTGCAACAAGATCATACAAGTGCAGTGCATACTGTACTTATTCTTGATTAATTGTTAAGTATTTACATAACAATTTTCCTTCATTATCAGCATGACCAAGTACCCCAGAAAATACACACTTCTTGTAGCCAAATGCTTTCTTAAAACACCTTTAAGAAAAAGAATAGTACATTTCCAGCTAAATTAAACAATGTTATGAAACATTTAGTGTATAATAGTTAGCTTTATATTAATCTAAGGAAAGAACTGGTCAAATAGAGTTACTGTGTAGCTGACAGGCTTTTTGTGTTGGCTCTTTGTGTACAAAACCCACAGGGTAGAAAGCTGTAGGCAGGTTCTGTAATTGAAAATAATTACATTTCAGGCCTATGGGGAATCGGAGAACGCTGATGGTGGACTGCAGTCTCTCGCTGGCAGGACTGAACCGAGAGCAATCAAGCCTGTGGGATATTAAGAAGAGTTGTTGTGCATTAAGGACCTTTTGTTATGAAAAGACATTTCCATTTCAGTAAAAGTGTTTGTTATCAAACCTGACATGTTGTTCTGTCATAACTGCTGGGTCAAAAAATAATATGCCAAAGGTCAAGCAATTTCAAGGTCTTTATAGCACAATCACTGATGTCAGTGTGTGCATTTACAGTTATAA
Source organism: Carassius auratus (assembly GCF_003368295.1). Taxonomy (NCBI): domain Eukaryota; kingdom Metazoa; phylum Chordata; class Actinopteri; order Cypriniformes; family Cyprinidae; genus Carassius; species Carassius auratus. Next base: position 507,612 of record NW_020523328.1, read on the forward strand.
GTACAGCACGCTTGTGCATCCCAACAGAGTTTATGCGTGCATTGTATTCTGATCATGTGGAGAAGAAAATAGCAAAAGGACCTTCAATCAATAAACTCAATTTCAAACAGATTGATGTATAAGGCGGGGCAGCACTGCTGCAGTGCAGATATAATGAACATTTGTGAGTGTGTGTATGTGAATCCTGATTTCAGTTTCCCACTCAGTCTCAGTGGGGCTACAGTATCAAATTCTGGGTAACATTGTACTTGCAATTGCATTTTCTGTTTGTGCACACATAATTTGCAATGTCTGTCAAATTTTAAATGGAACCGCAAAGTCCATTTGACATTTAATTTTCAACATGCATGCAGGAATGTCCCAGCCATATTGAAAGAGCAATAGCAGTGGCTCTGATTGCAATTTAAGTTCCTCAATAACTTTACATCAGTGTACTACTGTATGTATGTGGTGGATAAAGTCAGATATATTACCAGTATATTTTCCTTCCATTTACATTGTGATGGATTAACCAGAATATCAGACAAAATATGGCAACTCAACATATGTGAGTCAAACAGCCTAGTTGATGAGGTAAATATTACAGATTTTTTTATGATGGAATAACACCTATTTCACATACTATTTTTTATAAAGGTAGGCAATACAGTACCCAGTAAGCTAATATCTTGAACATTGCCTGAACTTTTGGACTTTCCCTGGTTTCCCAGCTGGCAAAGATTCAAGATTGTGTAAAAAAATAAAATTCTGGCAGGGAATAAGTAACACAGTACTAACGACTCGAATGGGTAGAGTGGGGCATTAGCACTCTGCACAGGAATCTAACCTTAAAATTCGCTGCATTTCACAACTGTGATTGTTATCTTCTTCAGAGTGAGTCAGTTCCTCCATCACAACATCTTAAGTGTCTGTAAATGGTAACAAAGATTGCTCATGGGTCGGGGAGTGCAAAAATGTGATTCTTCAGGGACTAGCCAGTGCCATGCTGACCTTTAGACCACCTTGATCTGAGGGTAGCAAAGGCCTAAGCTGAACTATGACATTCACTATGTGAAGAGACTGAGTCATTCTCAACTGTCTGCCAAACTACAGTTATTAATAAACTGCCTGTTGTTGGTGGCAATAATATCCTGATCAAAAAGGGGAGGGAAATACCTGATGAATCTGGGTTATATGCTAATAAGTGCTCATTACACATTTGAAATTAAGCAAGAGGAAAACGGCTAGTTGAAGCAACTGTTGAACAAAATTGGGCGGAGACGTATTTAAACAATGAATGTATAAAATCCCACCTCCCATTATATTTTGGCCTTTTTTTAGAATGGAAACAAGAGAGCAGCTGCCCTTCGCCACCCCCCCCCCCCCCCCCAACTCCTGTTTGTCACAGTGAGTTATCTTTATCTTCATCTTTTAACTATCAGACTTGGGACCATATTCAGGCTGTCATCTCTCTGACTCACATACTAAATCAACAGCCCCCTTCACACACTCAACAGATAGCAGACCCATTTCATCGCACAGCTAAGTCATGGCGGACAAAAAGGACAGCAAGATCCCCAGTAAGAGCGGCCTGATAAAGAAGAAAGAAAAGAAATTGGAGAAAGTAGAGAGTAAACCTGAAAAGGAGAAAGAAAAGAACAAAGATAAAGGAGAAAAGGTGACAAAGAAGCCAGAGAAGACCCCAGAAAATCCGCAAATAAATGAGACGATGCCTCAAGGAAATGGGGAAGTAGCAGATGGTGCCAAAGGCCCTGTCAAAGATGAGGAGTTTGAGCTGGAGCCTATGGAGCTGCCTCCATTCGAGATCATTATAGGGTATGTCAGACATCTTTCATGATCTCTTATCACAAACTGGACCCACAGTAATATTTCTATCACTCAGCAAGAAGAGTGGCATATCTCAGAAAAAAAGTATCTGTAGGGATACAACAGCTTGTCACTGGGTTATTTACCACTTAAACAGTTCATAATTTTAATTTAAGGGGACATATATATCATTTTAAAGGTACTAACAAGCTGTTGTATCCCTAAAGGTAAATTTTTTGCCAATTTGTTTCTGACACTGTCTCTTCAAAATTCATAACAGCAAGACATATTGCATGACACCACAACCTAATTTAAGATGACTTTGCCACTTGTTTGACTTTGATACTATAAAAGCCATTTTTAAAAAACACGAAAACTTATAGATAAGTGTGCTTGGGTTGGTCGGACCAACTTTGACAAGAATTACATCTGAAATTCCAACATGTTGGGTAGGAACATTATACATTTTAACAATCCAGGTCACTGCTTTGAACCACAGTTGTTTTAGGAAGTTGTGACTCTTCTGTAGGCTACTCAGTATAAAATTCATGTCTTTATGAGTTTTCCTGTCCCTGCCATGGTGTAGTATCCCGAAACCATGATGTTGCAGGAACTTCATTACCAAAGGTTTCTGGGCACTGCCTTCTATTTGAACAGTTTGACTATTTCAAATGCACCCACAGTGACAGTTGCATATAATCTGGACCAAATGTCTTTCAACAGGGTACATCACTAAGTGAGGTCCATAAGGTTTGATTGACCCGCACAAACCCAGACCCGAAACACCATTGGGATTAATTGCTCTTGCGTTTAAATGGGAGCAAATCTCTAACCCCAATCCTTACCCAACCATGATTTAAATTATAGCAGACAGCACACCTAGAAATGAAAGCTGTTAAAGCAGACTAATTCACTATATCTGGTTTTGAAATTGTTCAACCAGCACATAGTTGTGTTGTGTTCAGGTGGCCATTTACTTTAAGCCCTGTAGTATACATGAGGGCCAAAAAAAAAAAAAAAACCAACAAGTTTAAATTTTACCACTCATTGGGTTCTTCTTTCAAACTAAATAATACTCAAGAGAAACTCACCTGAGATATGAATTTATTTTAAAAAAGTGATCAATACAAGAAAAAATTACATCCTTTTGAGTCACTGCCTAACAGAAGCACTTCTTGTCCAGTGTTAATCCATTCATTTGTTTTGAAGCTACACCACACAACTTTGACAAATAGTATTTAAAATCTGTTCTAATTTTCAGTAATGATGTCATGTAGTGTATTCCAGCTTTCAACCTTAAAGTCTCATTTCCAAACTCTTCCCACAGAGACCGAATGAACCCGACCTTCTTTAAGTTCCAATTTAAAAATGTGGAATATTCCTCTGGACGCAACAAGACCTTCCTGTGCTACCAGGTAGACATTCATGGAGGCTCTGCAGAGACAGAAGGCCTTCGTGGTTACTTGGAGGATGAGCATTCAGGTTCACATGCTGAAGAGGCCTTCTTTCATCAAGTGCTGGCCTATTATGACAAGTCACTCCACTACACAGTGACCTGGTACACGTCCTCGAGCCCTTGCGCATCCTGCTCTGCTAAGCTCGTAGAGATCTTGCGAGCTCGCAAGACAATGCGCCTTAATATCCACTGCTCCCGTCTCTTCCAGTGGGAGGAAGCAGAGATACAGGCTGGACTTCAGGCGCTAGTTAGGGCAGGGTGTAAAATACGCATGATGAGGCCTGTGGATTTTGCGTATGTTTGGTCTACGTTCGTTGAGAACGAGGAAGATAACTTTACACCCTGGGAGGACTGTCAAGATAGCTATGATTATTATGATGAGAGATTGTGTGATATTTTAAAGTAGGGTAAGCAAAAAAAAACAGCCAACAACAAATATAATACTTAAAAAGCAAATTTTTACAATGTCCCTATAATTACTACAGCATTGTTTTCTCTGTCAACACTATTCGTCCAGTGAAATCACTTTGTTGACTTTATCGATTTGAAACTTACATTATGAATTCAAACCACAAATAAATAAATAATAAAGGTAATATTTTTACTAAGTATCATTTTAAGAAAATTTTTAGAAGCTAAACATCTGGGTGCAAAATTCAAGCATAAAATTCCTGTTCACTCTAAGCTAATTCTTTTGCTTACTAAAATATAGTTTGCTTTGCTCTAGCCTCTAAGCGTTGTTTAAATACCGTATTCAATTTTTTTATTTTATTTTTTATTATATGATGAATTTTGGCATTCTCCCTGTATGTAAAACAATAAATTAGCACAACTGCCCAATTTAAAGACAGTGGTGTGATGCTTTTCTATGCTATATATATGTACTGATGCAGTGGATCACAACTGCGTTCCTCGAGTCCCCCCTAAACTGCACATTTTCGCTGCGTCTCATTTCAAAGGCTGCACCCTCCAGAGGTCACATTTGTCTGCTTTATCTGCTGACTGTTATATTCTAAAGACAGAAATGACTGTAACTATGCCTCATGAGGACTAAGAGTGAATTTTATAATGGTTGCTTTTCTGAAATGAGAGAGGTTCTGTGACGTTCGAGGATGACAAATGCAACCTTTGGAGGGTACTGCTTTGGAAATGAGACACAGATTGGAAACATCTCCAGTAACACAGATGAGAACCAATGTACTGAAGAAGAAAATTGGAAAATAAGGATATCAGAATAATGGTGGAATCATTATTTATGGGACATTTATAGTGCACTAATATTAGAGCTAAATTTAATTTAGTGATAATGACTGGAAAAATATGAACTAGAAAGCATAATTTATCAAACAATCCAGTGACCCTTTAGTGAAGAAAAGAACATCCACACAATTTAGAGATGCAACAGTAGAATGGAAGAACAATGGAACTGAACCCCTACATATTCTTAGAGTATATAACTGGAACAGTATTAAGAGCCTATGTTTCCCAGAACAAGACTAATGAACACCCTACACACCATACACTATGCTGTGAAATTCCATTGGAATAGAAAGCCACCCCCCAACCATTCTTCAAGTTTCAGACCTACTGTGGTCTAGATTGTGTACACAGTGATGGAGATTTGTGTGTCCTGGAAGACTTCTGTGATAATGGAAGACACATTTTCCCATTTCAGTTTATCCAGACCACAGCCAATCCTTCCAAGAGAAAACGACATCAGTCATTGAGGTCTATTCAGCAGAAGGCTAAAATCAATTAAAAAATAAAGTTACCCTAATTCTTTCCAACTATTTAAAAATGCAATTACCAAGCTACATTTGAGTTTTCACAACTGCAGAATTATTCTTATTGTCATTTTCAAAACATTTAGCTAGAATCATATTCAAAATAAGCAAATCTAAAACCAGTGTCTGCATTTAAATTAAAAACAACACTATTGTTATTAAACATGTCAGTTTACCGAGGCATGGATATACTGTTAACGCCATTGGCCAAGCAGTGTTCCCTCATAGACACGAGGCTCTGTCTGAGATTGTCATAAGTGGGTTTTTGGTTGTACTTTTTCTTTGTGACCTGGTTCAGGAATAAAAGTGGAAAGGAAGTTTTTCTTAACAAGAAAGCTTTCATTTATTTAGTAAAACATACAACAGATGTGAACTAAACCCTACAGGCCATCTTACCAAGTAGTACACAAAACGCTCTGATATTCTCAGGACAGCACACTGCCCAGGTTGCTTCTCTGCACAGAACAGAAAACTGGGAATCAAATGGGTGCAATTTGAGTGTCACTTCTCTTCTTATGATAATTCTCACTCACTCTGAGCCAGAAGCTCATCTACTCGTCCGAAGGTCTTCTTGAAGAGCACAGCGATCCCTGCTCCCATGCGGCAGTCTTCACTGATGCAGTGCGCCAGGGCATCGGTGGGTGGACAGGTGAACAAATCTCCTCTCTTGTGCAGCAGCCGCCATCCTGATCTGCACATCAGCTGCAATAAATGAACAAGAACACAAACCCAATCAAAACAAGACAATGCCCACAACCAACTCTACAATTATTATTATTTTATTATTATTATTTAATCAGTCTGAATACCCTTTTCACATTCTTTTGCTATGGAAGTCTTTGGTCAATCTTTACACAGATCCGAAAAAGTAAAAGAGCAAGCTTTTTAAAAGTACTGTTACTCAAATAATGATATGCTTACTTTTGCCATACCTTCATCCACAGGATTCTGCCTCCCAGATTCCTTTGACATTTGAGCAGGGACATGACTGGAATTATTTCCTGTACTGACACATTTTATCTCGACTACAAATAGCTATTGAACATTTGCGGTGTTACGGTCTAAGAGAAATATACAGGTCATTTAACACACGATGGGAGATGTTGTCACACAATATGGGGAAAGTCACAATATTACATTTATTCTGACATGAGAAGAATACACAAATATTGGAATATATAAACAGCCTAATAAGCGAAATTTAACAGTAACCTTCCACAAATTATCTGTAAATGTATTACAGGATAACAGTCAAACACATAAAAACAACAACAACAGCAGCGTTTTGGTCAACAGAAAATGTTGACCAAAGCTCTCAAGCTATGGCAAAAGTTTAAAGTGAGATTAGTTGAGGGGCCAATCAAAGGGGAGGAGCCATTCAAATATTTGGAGCACACAATTCTCTCAAGTTTTCGCAAGCAGTTCAATTTTACCTATTGTTCATAATTGACCTGAAAAAATAGGAATGATAACCAGGGTTCCCTGTTTTTAAATGAATCTGAATCAATTACCCATTCACAAAGCCAGTCACTTGCTTCATTCCTGAATTAATTAGTCATTTGAACAAATCAATTGAATAAATGATTCAGTGATAAACTCAATGATTTGCCACCACCTACTGGCAGTTTTAATTCCATTTTTAAAGTATCTTTTCTGTTATTTAGTTTGTTTAAATTTGGACGAATTCGATTCATTTAATGTCTATACCTAACAAGCCACTTTTGTGTTGTTTAGTGCCACCTCTGTAGAAAAAAAAATAAAAAATTAATACTGATTTAATTTGATTGGTAACTTTTTCTACTTGAGTTTATTCTGTTGTTTTAATTAGATAGTTTAAACGAATTATACATATATTTTTTTAATTTGACTTAAAAGATGACATATTTTTAATGAAGTTAGAAAAATGCCATTACAAAGGTGTAAAAACTAAATTCCCTGTAAATCACTTTAAGGAGTCAAATATCATCTTGTAATGGGAAGGCTAATATTTCATCAGAGTTTTTGATTATTGATTAGAAGGTGCTCCTGAAATTTTTGACTGGGCTCCTAATTTTTTATTTTTATTTTTACATTAAAAAAAAGTAAGCTTAGAGCCCCATTTAACCACCTTTTATTAATTTCTTTTTTTCAAATGTTATTATTTTGTTTGATGCAAGAATATATATTTTTATCAATATTTGAGAAACTGTATTTCAATATTACCATTGTGAACTCCATTGAATTCCATTTAATTAATTTTCGCTGAACACGACTGCAAGTGTAAATGTCATGATGCTACGTATGCCATTATGAAATTTGGCCAGAAACGAGCCAACTGAACAGCAGTACTCAATGTACATATTTGTCTGTCTTTTTTATATTTACTCACTGTTATATTATAACATCGCTAGTACTTTCTTTCGTTTCTGGTAGCCAAAGCTAAGTAAGGACTCTGGTGCAAAGCAGCTTGAGAGTTGACTGCATCAAAAACAAATTAGCATGAATTTGGCTATATTCCACAACATCAGCTCTCACTATGTTTGATCACAAGCAAGTGATTTCGTCCAGGAATCGTCAAATCAATATGCTAAAAAAAGGTAACCCTCAGCATTCATCGGATATCGCTCTTTCAACTGTGCGCGAACCCATGTTGTTTAAAGCGCATGCAGCGCGATCACGTCATTTTCGAAGAAACAACAACATACGCACAACCGGCGCAGAGTTATAGAAGGTCTACACAGAGTCACGCCCACTTTTAGGGGAAAACAAACCGCCATACAGTATTGGATCAAGGAAGTGTACTAACCTTACAACATGCCAAAGAGTTGTTGTGTGCACTAATAATGTCTGTAAAACCCCAAATTTGAAATTCATGGCTACCAGCCATCATCATCAATATCTTTCTGTTATGGAAATTTCATGAATTACTTATGATGCTAATCGAAAGCTAAGCCAGGCTAGTTGTGTGAATGGACACAAAAGTGCACTCAGTACTCTAAATATAAAGACATAATATATACATTAAAATAGGTTTACTTTCAAATATGAAGTAAAATCATTCACTGGCTTACCTAGTGACTCGATGAGGTACGAGTAAATGTCCCGTTAAGACACTTCTGGCCACTGGGTGAAGTTGTTACACCAGTTTGACACTGGGAGGGACGTGCTGTTTTTAAATTGACCAAATTAAGTTTGTTGATATATCTTTCACGCTCTGTGGCAGGCAAGGTGGAAATATAATTACTTGACATGTTTAGTTGCTTTTTGCCGCTATTTTGTGTGTAAGTCTATTGGAAATCTAGTTTATTTGAGACTTGGGTCTCTGCAGAGCAAAAGTGGGCGTTTATCACCTTTGTGGGTGTTTTCAAACTCCTGGGTGTTTCTAAATCATGCAATCTAAATGACCCCCCTTACCCAACTCAATCCCTAAACCTAACGTCACTATGACGACAACCAATCAGAGATCATGGTGTAAAAACACCCAGCTCTGGTAACTCCCATTACTTTCCTGCAGAGACCTAAAAAGGGGCGGTGACGAAATTGACAGTTACGTTCCCGGATGTGCCGGTTGTGCGTATTCTAATTTCTGATTTGCTGGAAGATGGCATTTAACCTATGCATTTAACTCTGACAGCTATGAACTCAGAAGAGAGCTTCCCGGTATTCGTCCATTAATTATAGCAGGAGAAGTTATCCCTTTTTTCTCAGCGTGAGAAATACATTGTGTGGCGTGAGAGCGTGTGAACGGGTTGAAATCGTTTGAAACGCGCATGTCTCACGGTGAATGCGTGACACTTGAGAGCCCCAAGTTAATTATTGTTTATATTACATATTGTTACATATATAATATTGCATATTACAATACATAAACAACACCGTGACGACACAAAATTTACGGATAAGTACTGTCCAGTTGATATTCATCAGTAAATACATTACTAATTAAGGTAAATGGGCCAAACTAAGGTGTGTTTAACTTTACGTTACATGCTTTAATTCTTAACCAACAGCCGCTGGATAGGTACGTCGAGTTCTGGCTAGAGATGCAGGACTGATAACTTACCACAACAATGAAGCTGATGTGTTTTACTTCCCTTTAAACATTGATATGGTTCTACTCACACATAAAATAAAGAACCAGGGGGAAAATGGTTTCTCTTTTGCTTTGTGTTCTAGTTTAAATTAATGCTGATGATAGGCTTGAGCGCCATCTAGCGTTAGGGAGCCAACTTTATAAATCCACTGAGAGACAATGAAGGTTGATAAACGCTGATAAAAGCAAATGAAAGGTTACATTTAATTAATATATATATACTTACACAAAAAAGCTTCTATAACGTATGCATTTGTTGTGTTTATTATTTCAGACAGTATCACACATCAGCATTTAATGGTTTATTTTAAAAAGTAGATAATAAAACATGTTTCTGTAGCACCACTGATTAAAAAAAGTGACAATTAAATAATAATTAATAAATTGTGAACTGAACTACAGATAATTAGTAAACTGTTGACATCCTGAGACTAATAATTATTAGCAAATGATATAACATTAGTGATGTTATGATGTTAATTTAATCATAAGATGGCTTGAATAAAATAGATAGAAACAATTCCTTACTATTCTGCTATGGAGATATTTTAGGGTTTTGCTACCCTGCTCAGTAATATAATAATAATACAACTGCCAAAACAAAACCACACTTACAATTTTTTCCAAACACAAGCGTGACCTGGTAATAAATGAAAAAAATAAAATAATTACATTAAATTATAATTGATGAGTTTTTATTTTAGATTTTACTTTTACAATTTTGACCTTCCGGAGACTTTTATTTACAAACATGAGGCATGCCAATTTGAAATTGGTTGGTTGTTTATAAATTGAGTAATATGCTACATACAGTAAACTCAGATGCACCTCATCTGAATAATAATAATAATAATAATAATAATAAAAAGTCAGAAATCCAGTCAGTCATGAAAGTGAGCATTTTGCAAATCCTAACAACAAGAATGAAAGAAACAATAAAGAAAACATGAATATTTACGTTTATAGAATAAATTATGTTTGTCAAAAAAAATGGAGTTACACCACTACATTAGAAAACAAAGTGCTGATGGCTTAAAGCTGCAGTCTTTAAATTTTGCCTTTTTGTCGCTATCAGTGTTTGAAAACCTGGAATTGTAGATCCTTGCAGAATTATATTCCATGCGTGGGTTGTGATCCAGCGCGGATGAATCTATTTTGAGGTGGATGTGTAGCTCTCAGTCACTGCACCAGTGTGGATATTCACTGTATATAGTAATCACAGATTCCAGTCTTGGAATATATGACCCAAATAATAAATTTACCCACATATTGTCATCTGAACAAGTAAGTAACAAGACTGCCACGGTTTGTTCTGACCAACTGAGGAAAAAACCATTACAGTAAATCGTGCTACCAATTGTGATTTAATCTAACGATCGATTGGCTCATATCACATCAAACCCTGCAAATTATCATTATCATTATTGTTATACTTTATACTCAAATTATTAATGTTAATAACATCCGAATTGCAAGACTATGAGTATAGTGTGTATTAGAATGTAGATTTCAATGTCTGTACAGTCTAATCTCTATTGACACATCATTCAAGTTTAATATTAAGAAATTATCTTAACCCAAAAAGCAAACCATGCTCCCATCGAACTGGTTTTCTTTAAAATACACATCTTGTGTGAACCCAGGTTATCTGTAATCAGAACCACATTTAAAACTGGAATATACTTTAATTTAATTCATACATTAATTTCATATAATTAACCCTTTCTTGATTACAATCCGCCAATAAGATAATTTTTGAACTGCTGTGGGAATAGGCTATAATAAAATGTCAGCCACCTGCAGGATCTTCACATGTTCTAGCATAGTAGCCGGGACAACTTCTTTATGTTTACAGACGTGACGTAATGACGCAGTGTCATGCTCAAATTTTCCGCGAAAACCTACCCATACCACTCAATTTAGAAAACATTATTCTAAATTAACCATTGTGAATCGGCTAAAGTAAGGCGATAGTTTGCTCAAATATTGATTCTGGATAATTTTTCAACCAAAAAAGTTACGGACTGCAGCTTTAAATTTACTTGAATGAACCACGACTAAGACTGTACTTGAAGCTATGCATGCTCTGTATATGTTGGTTGAGGTGTAGGCTTCTGTTAAGAGTTGTTTTGGGGAATATGGAGTTCAGAAGTTGGCGCTGCGGCTCCTCTGTTCATTGATCCAGTCCCCAGGGTTCACGTCCATTTGCAGCATCTTCATGACCCATTTGTCACGTCGTGCCCCATCGATGAACTCGTCCAGAGACAACTCCCCTGTGGACACAGCAAAGAAACTCAGCATCAGCTGCTTTTACAAGAAAGCCTTTGAACAGAAAGCTAGAATTTCTCCGCAGTTTGATGAATTATTAACATCAGTGAAGTTAAATAAACGCAGGCTATGTATTATAATAAAGGAAAAGACTAAACTTTGGCTTGACCATTTAAAAACTGTAGAAATAAAAATATGTTTTACCATCTCCATTCTCATCCACTAGCTCAAATATTCGGTCCACCACCTGATCTGGGGTCAGTAGGGTACACTCTTCATCAAGTTCACCATGGCAGGCTTTCTTTAGTCGGTAGATTGACTGTAAAAGTAAAGTAAAGGTGCTTATACATAACAACTAAATACATAAATGTCTTCTTTATAGTGGTATTACAAAGTATAACAGCATCTCTGCACACAAATGTACCGTTGTAACAGAGCTCATATGGATTAATCCCCTGTAAACATCTCACTAGTGAGTTTCAATGTCAAGGTCAAAGTTATGAAATTGTAATCTCTGTACCAGAGCACACAGAATTATGTTTTTCATCCTTTTTTGACATGAGGTTTGATTACCTCCACAATCTCCCTGAGCTCTGTTTTGTCGATGCAGCCGCTCCCGTCCTTGTCGTACATTTTAAAAGTCCATTTCAGTTTGTGCTCCAACTTTCCTCGCAGCACTAGATTCAAGGCTGCAACGTATTCCAGAAAATCAATAGTGTTGTCCTATGAAATTATTTTTTTTAAAGGAAGATAAAGAGAAAGAGGATTGAACTGTCAAAAATTATAGATTGTTTTCAGTGTCATTTTCTAAACATGCAATCTCTTTCCCAGTGTATATTTCTATTATATCTGTGTTAAGTATTTTATACACTCACTTCTCACACAGTGTACTTTTTGAAACTTAAATGAAATTGAATTACTTACCCCATTTTTATCAAAAGCACGAAACATGTTTTCTATATAATCAGCTGCTTCTGGGTTTCCCGTTACACCAAAGAAGCTCTTGAACTCGTGCATGAAGAGCGTCCCGCTCGGACACTCAATCACAAACTTTTTATACCACTCCTGCAGTTCAGCAACATCAATCTCTTTATCGTCCGAATCCTCACTGAGTCGCTGACCCATCGCGAATGATGACAATAAAGAACACAAGCTCTGCTTCTCAACAAAAAATGTCCATTATCACAACTGGCAGCTTCACTGTCCTGGCATCCTCCTTGATCCAGACATCCCAATAAACCTTTAAGCTCCAAAAACTGATGATACAACACCAAAAATGTTCTGATATATGAGACAAATGTATATCCCCTTAAAAAAAAAAGTAGAAAAAGTTAAAAATTTCAGTTTGTACCAAAGTGTAAAACTAACCACAGGCTTTCAATAAAGGTGCTCTTACTGGCTTGGGATTCAGTACAAGGACTTTTTTGGATCACATGACAGCAAGGGATTATTCATATCAATCCATGTCTGAATCAATTAGCTTGAAACAAGATCAAGAGCTTTGCAATAATTCATCATTTAGTACACAGAGTGTTCCCTTCCTCGGTTCAGGCTCAAGGGCTCCCCGAGGGTCTCGTGTCAGAACATTAAACATGACCTGATTATTTTTACCTGTTAAATTTAAAATAATCTTTTGAAGGCCAAGTTGATGGCCACAAATTCCACAAAAAATCTTAGATTTAATTACTGAAAAAAAAATCACTCAAAAATGAATCAATGAAAATACATTTGGATAGTGTTTACTTCGTCTATACACTATAATAGAGAACTTAACCTTTGAGAAACCGAGAAAAAAAAGAAAGATAATCATGGACACCTTCCCCCACGTGTAAACTTTGTTTTTCAAAGTTGTACAGTAAATAAAACAAAAATATTAGAGCACATTTTACAAGAAAATACTATTTCATTCATTTTACTACAAAATTTCACATTTAATTCATTGTTACTTACCATTTCCTTGTAATTATTTGTGAAATTTACTAACACTTTCTGTTTAAATGTTCTTTTTTATTATACAAATATTCTATATATTTTAAAATGTATATCTTAATATAGTTAATTAATGATATACTGTGTAGCATTTTTGACCTGGGGGTCACTTGTTTGACTGAATGGGAAGAAATGTTGAAAGCCCTAACTGTATCCTGCTCTTGGTCACTCAATCCTGTGAATCGTTCAGACAATCTGAGTCATAATCCCCTTTGCCCTCTGTTATTACTATTAATAGTTTTTCAAGAATAGGATCTAGAGAAGTCTGGCCTAGTTCATGAGGGTGGTGCATTTTGTCTGGACACACTTAAAACCACATAAAAAGTTATAATCTTTAAAATAAAGATTATTGGCTTCAGTGGTTCCACAAAGAACTTTTAACATATGTACTACATTTGAAAAAAAGTAATTTTTTATCACTTCTTCATCACTTAAAGGTTCATTCTTTTGGAACCTTTATTTTCCAAACAGTAAAAATGGGGTTGTGGAATTCAGGTATAGGCGACCCTGTCCAAGTGGATCAATAAACATTTTTAACGAAACATGTTGCCTTTATAACTCAAATGACAATTTGATCCTGCTACTAGCAGCCTAATATGAAGGCCACAGTGTTGATAGTTCTGCAACTAACTATAAACTCAAAGAAAGGTATTATGTGATATTACAGAATATAAATAAAAAGCAGCAGACTAATGTTATGATTTCACTATAATAATCTCTTTATATATGCAGTGGAGTAGTGTGTGTCATACAGTGTCCACAATGCTTTGATGCATCACACACACCTGCATGCTGACACACTGAAATGTTACTGGTCAAAGATGCTCAGTTGTCTACAAGTGCAAACAGATAGTACAGCAAGCCACATCTGTTTTTTCAGTCCATTAATTTTAAAGACCTTTTCCAAAGTGCTGACTATACTTTATAAGGATAAGCTCCTTTGGCTATAGGTGTCCAGGCCGCTCATTGCACAATTAATTCACAATCTTATTGGATAAATAGTGAATGCAATAACAAATATGGAGAATTTGTACACTACGTCATATACATTTAGACTTCAAAATAATATTTTTTACTTCATTTTACACATCGTTTACTTGCAATTTGCTTTTGTTCCATGCATTAGACAACAAAATCTTTCTAGTGCCATTAAAATCAATTACATCTGAAATGATTTAGTAGTTTTAGAGTCATAATTACAGCAAATAAGGCAGTAATCAGTACTGACTGATGGAGAAAGGCGTATGTTCACTATATATATTGGCGTAATAACAAGTCATAAGTGGTTTGTGATATCTTTAGATTAAATGAACTGCTGAGCAATGCTGATTTTTATTTGTGGTCAGGATGATTAATATATAAACATGATTCATCCCTGCTTTAATCTGATATGACACTAGATAAGTTACACAATGATACAAATATAGCCTGTGAATAAGTAACACAGACAAGAAGAGAAAGCCAAATTAAATCAAATTTAGTAGAGTTTTGTTAAAGAGAAAAAATACTAAGAGTTGCCCCTGGGTGTCAGTGTTGCAAAGGCTAGCGTTTCATGCTGTGATTGGCTGCTCGATCACATGCTTTTGAGCCTATATGAATGAGTTTTTTAGTGCTAAATTGATTTACACACAAAATGTAAGCTAGTTTCTAGTTGCTCGAATTAAAGAAGGTCACGTCAGAATCGTCTTGTTGTGAGGATTTAACATATTTCTTTAAAACGATTACTAACGTGAATGTACCTCAGATACACCTCAGCATTAGTCAGAGCACTGACCGCGGATGTCAACATTATGCAATCAAAAAAGACTCAGAGAGGAGAGTTATTCATTGGCTCTGAATTGAGATTAATGTCTGATCCAGTTGCCAGGGCAGTGAAATAATATTTCCTCTGTCTCTCATCCCACCTCCACAAGCCCCTCACCCAAAACACACAGCAGGGAACCTAGAGCAATAATTCTGAAGGTACATCTCGCTCCTTTAATAAGAATGAGTAATAATCATCCACAGCACACACACACACACACACACACAGAGGGGAAATTAAAAAGCAGAAATTAGGATAAGTACAGAGTGCTACTGTTTAATTAGAGTATCAGCACAGCAGTTACCTGAGCAGGGATTCAAAGGCTTATTAAGTACTTTACTGTTTATAGTTCATTATTTTTTGATGCAAATGAGTGAATTATTTGGCTACGTCCTTCATTTAATAATAGCCTGTGTAGCCTGTTTGAAATGAAATGCATTCATTATTTTATTAATATTACTACAAGAAGGTGCAGGAAAGCACAACATAAAACTGCCATTTAGACAACTGCCAGACTGTTAAGTCGTAAATCAACCCCTAACAGGCGAGGCAAGATACTAGACATCTTTAATCCCTGTCTTGCCAAGACGTGACATTTGAAGATGTTCTGGTTGTGTACTTCATCCAAAATAAATGGAGGTGACATTTTTGGGATTATTGGTTTATCTTCGTTCTGTAAACCAGCCAAGAAAAAAATGAAACAAAAACAATTCACTTGGGCCGGACCGGATGACACTGAGCCTTTTACTAAGCTCGTTTCCACCACTGAATAAAAAATAAAAAGGGTAATTGCGACTTTTTAAGTTTATAAATGAGTTCATATCGCACAATTCTGAGGAAAAAAGTTAGAATTGTGAGCTATAAACTCACAATTGCGAATTATAAAGTCAGAATTGCAAGATATAAACTTTGCGTGTTTTAAAGTTAGAATTCTGAGATATAAACTCGCAATTGTGAGTTAGTCAGAAATGTGAGATATAAAATTGAAATTTTGAGAAAATAGTCTTTTTGGACTTTATATCTCTCAATTCTGACTTTATAACTTGCAGTTGTGAGTATCTCATAATTCGGAGAGATTATGAACAAGTTTTTATCTCACAATTCTGACTTTTTTCTCGCAATTGTGACTATAGGAGCCCAGTCTCATGAAAATGCATATAAATAGCACGCCCAATAAAAATTGTGGTATTGATACACAAAAATGGACTTTGGTCTGCATATATTACACAGTTTTCATGTGCATATGATATGCAGGTTTTGTGGACATATGATACATATCTACTCCACAACCCTAAATCTACCCATCGCATAGCATATGCATGCCAAAGCCAATTTTTGCATATCAATACCATGAGTTTTTGTTTTATTTGGCCTATGTACTTTCATGAGAACAGGTTAGGACTATATCTCACAATAATGACTTTATACCACACAATTGCAGTTATAAAATCAGAATTGCGAGATATAAAGTCATAATTCTTACTTTAAAACTCGTAGTTGCAAGTTTGTATCGCACAATTCTTAGAAAAATAGAATTGTGAGTTTGTATCATGCAATTCTGAGAAAAAACAAACAAAAAAGAATTGTGAGATAAAAGGTCCCAATAACCTTTTTTAAGTTTTTATTCAGTGGTGGAAATATTTTTTTTGTAATTATGTTAACATGCGCTGTATTTTCAACTACCCTACCAGTTTGCACATCAAGACGCATCTCGCAGTTTTGCCAGCTTCTTACACTCGATGCGATTTTACGACACCATGTTAAATGGATACTCCACCCCAAAATTAGAACGTTGTCATTAATCATTTACCCCCATGTCGTTCAAAATCTTGTTCATCTTCAGAACACAATTTAAGATTTTTTGGATGAAAACTGGTAGGCTTGAGACTGCCCCATAGACTGCCATATAAATAACAGTGTCAAGGTCCAGAAACGTATAAAAAGCATTGTCTGCCATCAGTGATTCAACCATAATGTTTGTAATGTTACTTTTTGTACACACAATTCCTCACCTCTGTCTCTCTGAATTCACGTAGCGCCAATCTGGCAAATCTGAGCCGTATGCTCTTCATTTTGCTATGCTGCATTCTTGTGTTCTTACATTAAAGTTTAAGAAAGACACACTGAACCACACAGGATCACATGGAATTTTTCAAAGAGTTTATTACAGAAATCGCAGTAGAGGCACTACCTCACATATATAGGCACTGAACTACTGAACTGGACTCCCAATTGTGTGTCAACATGGCTCAACACAATTCAGATTTAAATCCAGATCATGTTAACCCATCTATAAATTTCAAGTGAAGTTCTCTATGTCATATGCAGCTTGAATCTCTGATATAACATACAATGGGGGATTAAATCTGTGCAAGAGATTTCACTGATATTCTGTGCAGTATATATATTGCTTTCTAACTACTCTTCATCCTGACAACATTATAAAAGGTGCTGTAAGCAGTCGGGAATCTTGGAATATTACACATAAATGTAACTCTAATCTGACAGATATCACTGAAACAGGTGTCCAGAGAAATCACACCTATCTCTGTGACAGCGCTAGAATCTGTAGACAAAAACAATGAAATATTCAGGGGTCGCCAGCGCAATTTTATCCAATTAGAAACACTCTTTATCTGTCAATCGTTCCTGTCTTTGAACTGTGGATATTTTTTGAGAGAAGTTGTGGTTGTGAAAATGAGCAAAATATTGAAAGGCGAGCACTTACAGCACCTTTAAGGAGACAGTTCACTCAAAAATTTAAATCCTGTCATCATTACTCACCCTCATATCATTCCAAACGCTTTTGTCAGTCATACAGATGATGTGAGGGTGAGTAAATGATGCCAGAATTCAATTTGTTTTAGGTGAACTATCCCTTTAAGACAGGCAAATTAAATTTCTTTCATGTAATCATAAACATTTTACACTATCAATAGCCATCAATAGCCTAGTTATGAATAAACGTCCCAACTCCCATAGGTTCATGTCTACAGTGCTCATACAACATCAATTCTACAGTCCCATAGTTCTTCACAGAATAAACGCAGATAACAGTTACCTGTTTTTCAAAGTGTAACGACAGAGGCTGATTCAGTGCGTGGTCGACAACAGTATGCTAGAGGGTATAACAGCTTTTGCTGTGTGGATGGGTGCAGTGTAATCTCATGGGACACTGTGAGTTCCCCTGGGCCGACCGTGTGTCTCTGCTCATCTACCTCAGTGTGAAACAATCCTCCATGGCAATATTTCAGATGTGGAAAAACATGAACTACAATTGCATTTTCTGCTCAGGGCTAAAACCAAGACATATCTGTCTAGATTAGAGATTATGCAGTGAGAGAATGTGGATTTTGATTGATTTTCGTATGGAAATTATGAGTCAGAAGCTGAAATGTGCCTAGAGTATCGGCACTGGGTGTTGAAGACTGTCGGAGGCCATCAGCTACCACTACTACATCACTACATGACGGCACAACATCATAAAAAACAACAGACCATCTCAACAGCTCCTCAGATTACGGCTCAACATGACAGCCTGTCACCTCACAAAGCAACAAAACAAACAGGTTAACCCACGAAACACTGGAGAAACTGCATTTAGTTCAACAACCCACCACAGAGAATATTCAGAACATGGAGAAACATGACAAATCACTGCAAAACAACTGCTACTTAGGGTTTAGGTGATCATACACGGCGTTTACGCCAAAGTGTTTTACACACATAGGGTAAAAGACGAAACGCATTTGAATGTTTACATAATAAAAAAAAAGCCTATTTGAATTTCCTAAAGTAATTTAAAGCACTGTGGAGAGGTCTGAACGGCCTCTGAAATAAACAAATCGAGTAAAACATTTTGCACCTCTAGATATGAAAATATGAGCTCACTTCACCCACATCCGCCGGCGCTCAGATCATGGTCAAATGAATTCAGAAAACAGCCTGTTTAACATCTTGAGACATTTTTTTTTTTTGTCATGAGAGTAAAGATGTTCAGCATTTCTATTTCGTAGAGGCAGCAGAAATGAGACTCGAGCGAAACAAGAAATACTCTGCCAAGATGAGTCATGTGTCTTGTTGCAGAAGTCGTAGACAAGAAAAAACAGAGGTATATTTCTCTCGGCATTATCTCTTTCCCTCAGATCATCTATTCACACGTTGTCGTCTCCTGCGGTGCTGGAGGGGGTTTCAAATTTGAACCTCTGTGACATCTAACCTCACATAAAGCAAAGTGAAAATGAACTTGCTCTTTCAGTTAGCCTGCAGCCGGACCTACATTAATGAGACCAAAAATTTAATAAAATAAAATGAAAAATGGAAAACTAAAATTACATTTAAAACATTTTTAAATAATAAAATATAACAAATTCCCATTGCCATCTTCGAGTCCTTTGTTGTCTGTGAGTAGGATGGCTTTCATAGCTTCATACAGAAAAAAAAATATCTATTTCCAGTTTAAAATGACACGCATGATCTACATCTGCCAGCACAGCATCACAGTCATAGGGGAGGCGCAAATCTAAAACAAGTATGTGGATCTTATTAATTGTTCTTTTGATTCTAATGTTTCTAAGAGGCATTTTAATGTTGGATGTAAACCAAACTGACATACACTCCTCACCATCCCAACCAAAAACATACAAACGGCCATTTGCACTCAAACAACAGTCAGTATGAATATGTATGAAGGTCTGTTTATGCCCTCGGGCACCGTATCGCCTAATAACAACAGGTCAGCAAACCGTCTGAGACCAGAACGTGATGATAATCTGTGTGTGGGTGCACATATTTATACAAACACACGCAGACCTGATAAATCAAACCCATACTCACCTCTCACAGCAAAGACGCACCTGAATTTAGTGCATTCAAACCTTTCAGTCAGCATTGTGAATTCCTGACATGCATGAGTTCTGTTTTCAGCATGCTAAATAGCTCAGTGACCCGATACCCTTGTCAAATCATCAGTGGGGGCAATACAAGACCCTCACAGCACACTGGTGAAGCGAAAATGAGGTGTATGAGGTCCAAGGCAAGGGTTTTATCTCATCAAAAATTACAGGAAGTGAGCCCTCTGTCCTCTTCCACGTCCCCTAGGAGCGTTCATCTCTCACCCTCTAAATGGGTCACTCAGAAACCGTGAATCGCAACTGCATTGACTAGATTTAATTAGCTCTTACCCTGAAGAAACAACTTCCGATTAAATATGAATGTGACTGTGAACTAATTTCCTGTGTTTAATGTGCTGAGAGATCTTGGAAATTTCTACAGTTAATTTATCAAGAATTTATAAAATTGTAGTGTCTAATAATTTGTGACCATGGACCACAAAACCAGTCTTAAGTGTAAATTTTTCGACACTGAGATTTATACATTATCTGAAAGTTGAATAAATAAGCTTTCCATTGATCTATGGATCGGACAATATTTGGCCGAGATGCAACTATTTGAAAATCTGGACTCTGAATCTGGTGCTTAAAAAAAAAAATCTAAATATTGAGAAAATCACCTTTAACGTTTTTAAAAAGAATTCTAAGCAATGCATATTACTAGTCAAAAATTTTGATATATTTTTAGCAGGAAATTTACTAAATATCTGAATGGAAAATCAATAATTTTGAGTCATACAATGTTTCTTTGGCTATTGCTAAAAATATACCCCAGCGACTTAAGACTGGTTTTGTGCTCCAGGTTCACATTTAGTGTAAAGGTTTTCCTCAAACAGCACACACCAGAAGAAAAACACACTTTGTAAGACTTTGTCCAAACTTCGTTAGTATTAAAGGAATGTTCTGGATTCTATACAAGCTCTACCGCCACAGAAAATATTTTTCAACTGGTTCATCAGCAAATAAAATAAAATGTGATAGCTTTATATTTACAGCAATGAACTTACAGTGGTGAGTCTGTAGGGTAGGACATTACATTATAGGATTTTTTTTTCATTTTTTTGTTTTGAGAACGTAACCACAAAAAATAACCATATTCATGCAAACATGAGAGTTTTGAATATTTAAACCTTTAACATAACCATTTAAAGCAGGTGACTGACCCATACATGTGTTTTTAGATTATGGATTATGATGACATACATAAACTATAGCAGGTTTTTTCACACCTATTGACCAGTGAATCTGAGATAAGGACTCTTTAAAATAATGAGCCATTTTACCTGAAAAATACACTTAAGAATAAAAAATTATTGATATTTATTTTTGGTATTTGGGGTCAGTATTTGTTTTAAATAATACTTTTATTCACCAAGGATGCATTAAATTGACCAAAAGTGACAGTAAAGCCATTTATAATGTTACCAAAGCTTTTTTTTGTGAAGTAAATGCTGTTTTTAAAATGCATCATGTTTTCCACAAAAATATATAGCAGCACAACTGTTTTGGACATTAAACATTATTAAAAAAAATTATCTTGAGCAGCAAATCAGCATATAAGGATCATTTCTGAAGAACCATGTGACACTGAAATTACATTTTTAAATATATTCAAATACAGAACAGTTTTTTCAAATAGTTAGCCTACTATATTGTAATTTTACTTAATAATTGATCAAATAAATGCAATCTTGGTGAGCTTATGGGACTTCTTTTAAAAACACAAAAAAACGTAATAAATAACACTAACATGTTAAATAAAAGATGTTTGTACAAATTAATTACTAGAACCACTTCAATTAAAATACATACCTTTCCTCTTAAATGTCCATTGCAAGAGCATTACTGTAAACCCATTATTTTGCTTGTTTTAGGGACACATTCAAATGATCATCTGTCTAATCGACAGTATATCACAGATCCATTCAAGCTAAACCTGTTTTGAACCCAGAACATTGCTTTAATAAACCAGCTAGATGAACCAAGTCCTCCTCCATCTCCCCTGTCTCATGCTACAGTGAGGCATCAGTGATTAGCCGTTAGAAGAGTTGCTCTTTCCACGCATAATGATGCTCAATTTCACACGTGCATGGCTGTGAAGGTACAAAAACACACACACACACATCCACCTCCCATTTCTGAAGTCTCGCGCAGAAGATCCTCTGTTTGTCAATAATACAAAAAGTGCTAAACATGCTACCTCAGACGGATGCTGTGGCAGCGTGGTGGATATGGCCCTAGGTTCCTCTTTAGTTTGCCAGAAAATTACCCTGCTTTGATACTGAAAAATTCTGTATAGTTCAAAGGCGCCTGGAGTGTTGCGTGTGTAGGTCTGCACATTTATCTATATTAATATATCAATATATGTATAATTATATTTATATATGTATTCATAAATATATTTACTATATTTAGTATAGTTATATTTAAGTATTTTTTTTGCTTGTCTTAGCTATCCAGTCCAAAACTCTTCTGTCCAGAGGTGTGGAACGCTGTCCAAGCTCCAGTAGATTGTCTCCACTATTCAAAGTATAAAGCTGGTGCGTCCTCTGAGGGGAAAGTCTGTGAATATTTGTCAGAGACACACACATGTCATCTTGACGTCAGTATGCACGTGTGTGTGTTTGCAGAGCTTACACTCCGGAAAGTACAGCATGTGAGGATTTGTGTAGTTGTTCATTAGTGTGTCAGACGGTCTCTTTCAAACAGAGGGCTTCCACGGCGTTGCTGGGACCCTGGGACACCCCTCCGATGAGGAACAGCATGTTTGGGGTCTGAATGGAGGCACAGGAGCAGCGAGGGCTGGGTAACGGGGCCACGGGTTCCCATCTCCTCTTCAGCTGGTTATAACTCTCCACTGACGCCAGCGGGGACGGCTGGTTACCTGAACGCACACGAAACAAAGCACCGTCACAAACAAACAGAAATACAGAACCGTCTGCACTGAAGTTCCCAAAATGTTTAGCAAGTGCATGACAATTCAAATGTATCAATGGGTTACATTGATATTAAAGCTGCAGTAGGTAACTTTTGTACAAATATATTTTTTACATATTTGTTAAACCTGTCATTATGTCCTGACAGTAGAATATGAGACAGATAATCTGTGAAAAAATCAAGCTCCTCTGGCTCCTCCCAGTGGTCCTATTGCCATTTGCAGAAACTCCATCGCTCCCGGTAAAAAATAACCAATCAGAGCTGCGGTCCGTAACTTTGTTTGTGTTCAAAATGTGTTCAAAATGTATATAAAAAGCGAGTACACCATGAATCCATTTTCCAAACTGTGTTTTTAGCTTGTCCTGAATCACTAGGGTGCACCTATAATAAGTGTTTATATTCAGACTATTTTAGATTGCTTCGGGTAGGTACCGCGGCTATGTTGTCTTTTTGATTTAATACTGCTGTAGACCATGTAGCTGTGAGTTTTGTAAGTTTTGAAACGGGCCGCTATGGAGTGCTTAAGGCTCTGTGAAAATTTCTGTTGTTCTTTGTGTATCCTGTATCTTTAAAAAAATCACTAAAAATACTGATGACGACTCCTGCCCTACACAGATTTTTAACCAATCAGATGCTCTCTAGAAATAAGTATGTCCCACTCCCAGGGCCACTTACATTCAACTAGCAAGTATCAAATCACAATCCATGACTGTGATGATGATCCCTTTAATATTTCCCTAAAGTAAATATTTCCAGATTCAGTACATCACAGGCAGGTGTGCAGAAAGCCCTGCACATTACACAGCCTCTCGTATCCAGCCATTCAATCAACACAACACCCTCTCCACATTAGCATACAGCATCCACAGCGCACATCCTCTCACAGCACACACACACACACACACACTGCGGATGTTTCTTGCAGATGAAGCACTTGACACCTGGTGGGTTTTGGGACTAAAGCAGGTTTGAACAGGTGGCAGCATGCAGATTTCTTCAAATTACGTAACTCCAACAGATTCTGTGGCTTATGCTTCGGGAAACTTTTGCTCTGATGTTGCAAAATAAAGAAATATATAAATAACAACAAAGTTTCCCTAGTAAATCCTGGCACAGACACTGCAGTCACAGTGAACAGCAAACATTTTCTCATTTTCCTCAGGGTCAGTTCAACGAGGCTGGCTGTTTACACTCCTTTGCCTTCAGCGCTGAGACCTAAATCATCCCGCGCTACCTGCCGCTAAGTTTCCATGGTTACTCGAATTGAAGTGCAGATGATATGGACGGACTGGTGCAGTGTCTATTGTTATCATAATTTCCTGGTAGAACAAACACTTGGGCGAATCCGTTTGCGGTAATCAAAAGTGTCACGTCGAGCTGTGCTCCGGCGCTGGCGTGGAGAGCGAGAGCGTGTTGCTACGTATCCTCAGGCTCTTTTATGTTCACAGAAATACATATTTGTAAAAGCGGTTTTGTAGGAGCTGTTCGCAAAGGTTAGATTGATCTTTGCTGAATGATTTTCACCATCATCGATGGGGAGCCAGCTACCTCAACAGAGAAGAAAATCTTAAAGAAAAGTGTTAAATATACTGTAGATCTAACTCATAAAATTAAATCTAAATGTTAAATCTTTATGTAGAGCTAAATATTCAATGCTTTCCTCCGGCAGCAGCTAACAGAAAATATCTAACAGAGAGATTTTAAAAATTAAAAACATAGCACAACCATTTTCCATTTTTTTAAGTTGTTTTCCCTGGAAATAAATAAACTGGTTATAAAGTTTGGAAAATTTGGTAAATGAACATGCTATCCAGGTTGTTGTGTTAACTGGTGATGAATTAAACCAGGTGCATTGTAGTTAAAATAATGTAGGATAAAGTACAATAAAAAATGCCTTTATTTTCTCATATATATATATATATATTTCATCAGAATATTTTCAGCTGATGCAATTTCAGGGCATTACTACACTTAACATAAAAAAAGGTTTCATTTTTTATTTATTTATTTTTGTTATAATGGTAATATAAAAGCCACTTGTTTAACATACACTGATCAGATAAATATCCTGAGTCATTACACTGGTTGCTATAGTAATGACATGAACATCAACACAACGGCAAGAGTCTTTCTCACACCACAACTGAGAGAATCTGTCAGAGTGAAAAGAGGGAGGAAAAACTGGAAATTTTGTCTTTGCTCAAGTCTGTCATGACATCTTGACACAGTGCTGAACTCGGAAGGCACATTAAGCAACGGGGGCATTTTACTCAGTCAAGCACAGAATGCACAAAACATAGAATCATTGACGACATAATGAATTCCACTATAAAAAGTAAAGTGAAAAATGAAAAAATGTGAGCACAGCTCCAAAAATATTATCCATTTTGTGTGATGTGTTATGGATGGTGCATATAAAAACATTTTAAACACAACGAAAACACACACACACACACACACACACACCGAGCTAGGTAGTAAATGGTTACATGTAATCTGGGTTCAAAACTTTAAGTACTTGGAATAAGATTAAATCACATTTTAAAATACTTGTAATCAGACTACAGTTACTTTTTTTATTGATTACATGATTATATATTATTCACACACTAGCAATAAATTACTCATAAGTATTAGTATAGTATTACTATAGCTTTGGAAGTCTTTTGTCTTTCAAACACATTAAAGAGCCAGTAAGAAGAAAATTCTAAGCTTTCTATCACTGTTTATAAGTCCTGTACAATAGGTTTAAATCCATCCAAGGTTAAAAAACATTGTCATTTTGTCAAAATATCATTTTAAAATTACCTCAATTCTCAGAGATCCCCAAACGGTTCGCGCGAAGCTGTTCAAAGATTCAGTTTCCTCAAACCCCACCTTTCGGTAGCATACTGTGTTCGGATTGGTCAACTAACATAGGTTTGATTGGTTGTTCCGCACACAACTTCATGGTACACAATGCGTTAGCATCTTTTTGGGGTGAATTGTCTTATTCCTCTCATCGCGAAGCAAACAGTAAAATAAAAAACTTGAACAGTCTTGCTGCTTTTTCTTCTGTGTGGGTGTATTCAAGCTGCGCGCTTCAGTTTGAATCTGAATAGCGCGTTCAGCGCGGGGGCGTGGTCACATTAGATATATTGAAGGGAGACGTGAAAAACGGACATCAAGTTGTTTTTATATGGATTACTTTATCACAGAATATCTGTTAGCAGCACTTGTTTAGTTTTAAAGTAGACATGTCAAGCTTTCTATAGATATCTCTCTCATGTCTCTTCGTTGAGTATTCACGGAGTTACACTTCATTTTAATGACGTGTTTGTACATGACGATCAGCGCAGACAGGCTGCAGACAGCACACATACTGATGAGACGCTCGGGAGAAAACAGACACATAACTTCATAATCATACTTCGCTTTGTGATTCGGAGATGCTCGTTGTTCTAAATAAAGTTGGTAATGAACCATCTTTTATGGCCAAACGCTTTGAAAATCCCGCTGTACTCACCACGATTAGAAAAGCAGTCATCAGTGAAATGTTGTGAACACAACAAAAGGGATTTGTTGTACTGCTCTGGTATTGTGGTGAAAATGAATTTTAGCCATTGGTTCCTCTGATTTTCATTCTTTGGCAGTGAAAATAAAACAAACTTGCCTTTACAATTAAAAACACACTGTCTCCTCGACATGATGCTATCACACCAACCAGAGCGTCTGTGTGGGGGGGGGGGGGGGGGGGGGGGGCAGGTCAGAGACTTGTTTCTCCCAGGACGGTAGGCGGAGATTATTATGCAAAGTGTTCCTAGTGACGTACATAGAGATGGGGCAAAAGATTTGAAATCTATAACGACTCGTTTTAGCGATTCAGAGTCGACTCCTTACTTTAGAAGCCAATAACTTTATAAATCGTGTACTTTTTGGTTTAATTATTTGCACATTGTTTACACTAATGGACAGCTACATCATACAGTGTAATACAGGTAATTTTTGATTTCCCATCTGTGTGGCTCTTTAAAATGCACCGATTCAATAAAACAAATTATTTGAACAATTAAGTATCATGTTCATGTGTGAACTGTCATGTTCACACTTCTTGGATGTCGGTTAATAGTCACATGACTTGCAGCTAAACAAATAAAATAGATAAATATTTTTTTTGTAACTGCTTCATTTTTATTGACGTTGTTTTAAAATGATTTCATTAATTATTAGCTTTTTATTAAACCTATGAACCCCCTACAATTCACTTGCGAACCTACATTTTGGAAAACCTTGATGTAATGTAGTACTTAATGCACTTTATGTTAATCACAATTAATGGAATATATTTTCTTAATCTTTGCATTTTTATATCAATATGATTCAAGATTATCCTATTTTTAACAATGTTATAAATGACTTAGGTCAATTTATAACATTGCTCACATCTACTGAAAATGAAATATTTATTAATTATTATCACACTCCTCATTTGCCTCTCTGTGCCCACATACTGTATTTTGATATGGCTAAATTCTCAGTAAAAAAAGTTGTCATTGTTGTATTATACTGTTTCTTTTGTCAGACAACAGAATTAATATGAAATAGTGACTGAAGCTTGTGCGATAATACCGGTGAGTTTCAAAACCTAAATAAGGTTTGTCCATGAAGCTGTTAGATTTTTATTTTTTTGAAGTCACTAAATTTAGTGACCAAGTCACTAAGTTGCCAACAATGTGCATCTCCATTTCTTCAACTACTGGCTTGGCCATAGGTGAAACAGAAAATTAATGCTGCATTAATCATGCATTAATAAAATATTGCCATTAAAATGATCATGAACATTATATGTATTTTACATATATGTAATTATTTCTTATCTGAATAGGTGCTAAACTATTAAACTACCTGATCAAATGTATACTTACATTTTTTGTTGTGTAAAGTGAATATTTAGATACTGTTGACAATGTCACAAGTCATCAGCCAAATATGACAAAACAGTTATTAAGTAAGAATCCTAATTATCCTCATTTCCTTATTAAAATCATCCTGGAAATAATTTTGTCAGTAATTTTTTTTTGTTACTGATACTGTGATAACACCTGAACAAATGATCATATATGGGCAACCGAATACATTTGAATGAGGCCATAGATGATTTAGGGACAAATCATCTGAAGAGCAATTTCCTGAACATCATCCTAATAGTAGCCATTAATTCTAGAAAGACACGAGGAGCTACAGGGAATGAGGCATCTCCTCTAGTTATGTCATTATGTCTCTGTGTGTGCATAAGTCTGTATGGCCTGAGTGTCCAACAATGCCTGTAAAAAAAGAAAAAAAAAAAGAACAGAAGAAAAATAGGAGGAAAGGACTAAAGTACTAGCAAAGAGACACAAAAATAGCTCAGAGAAAGCACCAGATACAAAAATGAATGGCAACAGAAGAGACACTAAAATCCAAGGGAGAAAAAAACACACAGAAACAAAACATGAAGAGGGGAGAGGGTAGAAAGAGGTGACAACAACTAAGAGAGGATAGAGCAAGCAGGTGAAGGAAGAAGTAGTGTGACGCTCAAATGTGAATGTTCTCACGCTATGAATAATGGAGACGCTCACACACACACACACACACACACACACACACAATCCTCCATTGGCTGCTGTGATGCCTGAAATTCTGTCTATTTCTAGACATAAGAAAATATGAAATAAATATGTGCCATGTTTAATCTTCAACGCTCTGCCCTAAATATCATTTTTTGGGAAGACGCTGAAATTTCTCGCCCACTCTTTGAGCTGACATTTATTGAAGAAATCTCTCTCTCTCCCTCTAGTAATGTAGCCACAGACAAACAGACTGGAAAGAAATAAGGCAGTATTTGAGACCGATATTCAGAGCCTTTTCATTGGAGCGCAAAGCCCAAATGTACAAATTATTTTGTTTGAGGACACATCGGTCTAAGGAACAGGCTGTCGTTGGGCGATTCCATATATATTTATTGTTTCATAATTAGATTTAATTTAAATCTAAGTTTAAACAAGTGCATAAGGGAATATTGATCAAACTACACCCTAAGAAATCTTAAATTACACTGCACGTTACATTGATCGCTTCCTAATGGTAAGGGGCATATTTGGGAAAGTTGTTGAGATGTGGTCTGTAATTGTTGCAGATGGTGTACTGTGAGGTGGATTCTTGTTGCTAGGTGACATTAGTGCACGGTACTTACTCATGGCTGAACATAAAGACCTCACATAATGAATCCATTTGCTTGATATGGCATTTTATTATGAGGCTGCTTCTGCCGTAGGTTGTTCTGAAAAATGACAGTCTTTGCACTGGGCTTTGTAGATTTCTTACCTGGTTTTCCAAGCTCAGTTGATCCTATTTGCATAATCTATTCAACATCCGCAGTTACTTACCGAGTCCCCCGGCAGCGATGACCCATCCACCGAGACAGCCAGCAACGAAGTCCGCCCGCTTCTCTCTCATGCGACAGCTCCGTGTGGCCTTCAACCACACACCTGCACATGGGTGAAAAACACACACCAGAGGTTAAAGGTTAAAGAGATCAAGATCGCACCGGGGTATTACTGATGAAAGCTAAACCTAATTTTCCTTTGGTTTAAAGGTGACACCTCATGAAAATCGTGAAAAACAATTTTCTTTGTTTAAGTGCTATAATCGGGACTCTGTGCATCTAACAACCCAGAAAACAGAACATTACAGAGCAGTTGATTTATTGATTTATTTACTGTATATTGTATAATGACCACCCAAGAGGTCACCTGACCAACATGTAAAGCAATCTTGATAAGCGCTCATTGCCAGAGTTTTAAACATAATGGATTTCTTATTCCATGAGAGAGTTTGCCATCACAATGGCTAAGTTTTCAGACAGACCTTAAAATTATATTACACACACGAATCCCAGAAATCCTGTAAAATTCAACCAATCAAATGATGACTTTGAAACTTGCAAAATGTTTTCCATTTTGTGTGGCTTATGCATTACACGTTTGACACATGGTCCATGGGCATTATGTCTTATAAATTTTATACATGTACACAGTACTGTGCAAAAGTCTTAGGTCATTAGAATTTCTACCAACCACAAAAAAAGGTTATAAGCCAGTTATTTCTATCTTTTGCCTTATCTTTTGAATACATTGCCACAGGTCTTTACAAAAAAATGTTGTGTAATGTTGGCAGATTATAAACTGTGCTCTTCCAGGGAGTTCTGTTCTAGCTGAACGAACAGTTGTTGAGATTCCTCCAGGTATTATAGACCTCCTTGGTCTGCTAGGTCTCCAAAGATCAATATAAAACCCAAGCATATTGTCTCTGGTTCACTCAAATTTAGCCAGATGGGGCATGTTGCTTGTGGTCATTTGTCAGAAAAAAATTGACATGGAAACCATAATTTAGCATAATGACAGCAATGAAATAATACAAGTGGACACTGAATGTCAGAGACAGTTCAGACTCACTCACGCAGTCAATCTGCCCTAAACTATACAGACAGTTTGATACACAACTTTAGCGATGAACAAACAGCTGAGAAGGGTGTATCTCTATTTTTGATTCCCTAACATGCCATGACCATGCAGTCTCCGGAAAGCTGTCTCCTTGCATGACACCATCTGCCTGGGAAAAAATGAATGCCCTCAGTTTTCTCAGATGTTAACATAAACAACATCTTCACTCACTCTTTTTAAATCCTCAGATTTTTTTTGAGGGCACTTTAAAATCTGTTCACTCCATTTTCTTGTAACCTTTAGCTCACCTGGCATCTCTTTCAACTTGTGGTCTCCAAGCTCTTTACCATCTTTCAATTCATCCCAAATTTCAATTCATTCTCCCTGCTGTTGGTCTCACATAAAAGAATGCAATCTGTTTGAAAAATACTCTGTAGGCCATTGTATCCCCACCCGCACACTCATATGTGTTCTTAATAGTCCTCTTGCTCAAGGCATCAAGGTGATGTGCTCCTCATGAAGATAAGAAATACTCCGCTGTAACCCAACCCTGTCCTGACTGATGGCACAATCTGAGGAGCTGCTCTGAAATCTTTCTGAAGAGTGAATATCTTTCAGCACTTTCTGACTCTTTAATAGGGTCATAAGAAACTGAATTTTCCTTGATAGTTTGAGGCAAATAGAGTTTAGAATACTGTAAGTGTCAGAAGTCAAATGGTTTTCTGGTCTTCAGATTTGATTGGCTAAAATGTGTGAATTTGAGAGATAATACACAGTCCACCAGCACTAGGACTTTTCACTGACAGTCATGCTGTCAGGAATCTGATCTATGAACTTCCGTTCACACACAACCAGAGGTCACCCGCAACACTACATGGACTCTCACACTACACAGACTGTTACACATCACCCTGGACTACATCTCCCATCATCCTTTGCACTGATTGCACACTCACCTGCAGACAATCACACACACTATATAACTCCCACCCAGTAGCTGAAGTCGCTGAGTATTGTTTGTGTATATCACTCTTCTTGTGGTAGCACATTACAGAGCCAGTTTTCTGCCCTAGTTTCCAGTCCTTAGTTGTAGTCAAACTCTAGTCATCGTCTCGCCTTGCCTGTTTTCCCATGTTCTGATTCTTGCCTGAGTATTTTGGATTAGCCTTACTTCTTGTCTTTTGGATTATGTTTGCACCTTGCCTGGACTATTGTTTGTTTTCCTCGGATTACCCATGTAGTCAATCCCTCTGGATTTTGTTCACCGATCGACGACCCACGCCTGTTTCACGGATACTCTTGTCTTGCCTGTGCCATATGTGTTTGCTTGTGTTCGACCCTGCCTGTTTCTGACCATGTCTTCCAATAAAACTTTGCATATAGATCCTCAAGTCCCACGTCTCGTTTGCCCCGTAACACATGCATTTATGGTGGGAGGTTTGCAGCTTGTTCTGAAGGTTGCATCGCTACACCAGTTTGCGGAAACAAGTGACTGTCTTTATGAGCAAGTCAGTGAGATTGATTCAAACACACTGATTCAGTCAAGATGATTCTTCAGGGAGAACCCATTAATACTAATAATAACGTCAGTGGTGGTTCTTTATTTCATGTGGTGACTTATGCATTTTATGGACATTAATGTTGATATGAAAGTTTTCTATATAATTATACTACACTGTAAAAAATAAGTGTAATTTTAACTGTAAAATTTTGTAAAAACGCCATGGAAAAAAACTGATAATAGGTTAACAGTAAGTTCCCGTACTATATACAGGGAAAAACTGTAAAAGATCTAACAAAGCATTTAATGTAAATTTACAGTAAAATTCTGTTAATTATACAGCTTTTAGAAGTAAAAAAAGAACAAATCAATGTATAATTTACAGTCTAAAACTGTAAACTGATATTTCCAGAATTCCCTGCGTGACACTCCACGTTTGAAAGTATATTGTTTAAATAATCATGTTTTTAAATAGTTCTTGTTATCAGTTATGTACATTTGAGCTTTATGTTACATCTTCTGTTGCTTAATGAAAGTTTTTTGCATTATTTAAGTATCACGTGTGTTACCATGATGGTGTTTTGTGTTTCCATAAATGTGCACCTTCTATATGTTAATATATACTTCTGCTTGTGGTGAAGCTACTTGTGATGAGCTTTGATACTTCATGTGGCTTTCTCTTATACAGTACCATCTTTATTATTATGGTGGTTGTCAGTATTTTCAAGGTACAAAACAGATTTAATTTTGTGTGTTGTTGAATTTACTGGTTTATATTCACATTTTCTTGTTTGTAAATTACAGCTTTATATTGTAAAATTAACAGTTTTTGACGTAAATGTGTTTACAGTTTTCTGTATTTTTACAAAATTATTCTGGCAACCACAGCTGCCAAAAAGTTTTTGTAAAAACAACAAGAAATTTTTTACAGTGTAGATTATACTACAGGGCCATTGAATGCTTGACTTTGACTGGCTGATGAACATTCTGAGGTGTGCAGTTATTTTCTGGGAAACGCATGGCGAACATAGTTCCAGGCAGCTCTCTTGACTGAATTACAGTTCCATATCACTTCGCATAGTTAACTGTAATAACGTAATTAGCATACAGTACCTTTACAGCACACAGGACTAACAAAAACAACAACATGACAGACTATTTTCCAAAAGTAAATACACATGAGATGGTAATAACAGTGCTGTTTAGAGATGCTGCTGCAGAACACTGTTGAGGGACGCACAGAGGTAGCATAATTCACACAAGCTCTCTCTCTTTCTCTTTCTGTTTCTTTCTCTATAGGTCTCTGTCTCTCTCACTCTTTCTAATAACTTCATTAATACCAGAATTAGAATGCTATAAACGGCTGAAGCCTCCGTTACCAGCTTTAAAATTACATTTTAGAACTAGCAAAAGAGGCATTGGATGAGATGTGGTAGAAATAATAGTGATTTAAGTACAAAAAACGGACAAATCCATTTAAATATATAATCTGATCGATGTCTTGAGGTGTGATAACAGTAGTATAAGTAGAATAATTGACTCTGGGCCATTGAATTATTTTTCTATTAATTCAACGGCCTGTCGTCAATTATTCCTTACATATATAATATGATTCAGTACTCTGTACAACACAATAGCAGGACCCAGACAAATAAGTTTAACACTACAGGGATTCAAATAATACACTGCCAACTGTCAAATCAAAGATGCTATTATCTTGAATCGTCACCTCTGATAATGAAGCTCTGCATTTAAACACATCCTTTCTAACAAATGGATGGGCTGAGAAATACAGAGAAATCAAAGAGCAAAAGATCAAAGATAGAAGCTCTCTCAACCTGTCTGTCTTTCTCTGCCTTCACACACACACACACACACACAGTTAATGAAGTGTGGCGGCCCCAGAGTGACCGGTCAAACTGTTTTTAGAAGAGAGAAAGGTACAGGTAAACTCACTTTTTGATATTACAGCTCACTAAAAGGAGAACAAGAGAGCAATACAGAGAAGAAAAGATTTGGATGGAAGCAAAAAAAGAGGAACAATTTCCACCCCCCGTTGCAGCCCCTTCTGAAACCA
Source organism: Carassius auratus (assembly GCF_003368295.1). Classification (NCBI taxonomy): domain Eukaryota; kingdom Metazoa; phylum Chordata; class Actinopteri; order Cypriniformes; family Cyprinidae; genus Carassius; species Carassius auratus. The sequence continues at coordinate 541,658 of NW_020523328.1, forward strand.
TGAGATAAATTGGTTGAAATTGCCAGTGACTCCACGCTGACAGGAGTTTGAGTCTTTGTCTCGCTCTCTCAATGTTTATGAGACGCAAATGGAGCTGAATTAGGCTTAGAGGTCATAGATAACACTCTAAATCACTCAGACATGCTCAAATCTGATGGTTTATGTAGCATGCGCTTACAGTGATTTCTCCATGGTTTCTCTCCATATGAGATCTCTGGAGATCACATTGCATCCCCAGATTCATCCATTTTCATTTGGGACAATTAGGTAAAGGTAACCTTCCAGGCTGTTACTGGTCACAAATCTATACATTTCCCTCCATTTATTTTAAAAGGTCAACTTTTCTACTCATTTTTAAAGATATTCAGATAATCATATTAAGTAAAATAAGATACAATAATGGTAAACACTTTTGGTTCAATTCATTAACACAAGTTAATGTAAAGGGAAGTCGTGGCCTAATGGTTAGAGAGTTGGACTCCCAATTGAAAGGCTGTGAGTTCGACTCCTGGGCCGGCAGGAATTGTGGGTGGGGGGAGTGCATTTACAGTTCTCTCTCCACCTTCAATACCACGACTTAGGTGCCCTTGAGCAAGCTCACTGCTCCGTGTGTGTTCACTGCTCTGTGTGTGTCCACTTTGGATGGGTTAAATGCAGAGCACAAATTCTGAGTATGGGTCACCATACTTGGCTGAATGTCATGTCAGTTTTTTTTTTTCACTTTAATGCATTGGGTATCATGAACTAACAATGAACAATACTTTACAGTAAATATTAAGTAAGGCATAATGTACATCCAGCTGGTTTTTATCTCCGAATAAACCCCGACAGGGTGATCAGGACCCCGACGCGAAGCGGAGGCTACTTATAATAATAATAAGATACTTAATAATAAGACACAAAATATTGATTTGAGTTGAAATATTTGAACGCAAAGCTTCCGTGAACACAACAGTTGCGAGCAAGCAGCAAGTTCAAATTAGACAGACATTTAAGAGAAATGGTGCAGTCAAACCATTTATTACACAACATTTCACCACATAAATAATTAAGGGCAATAGAACATTTAAGACAATTTCTTTTTTTAAATCTTACCAGTTTGTTAGTTATTTTATAATCCATTAAAGTATACAAAACAATAATAGCAAAATGGCAGCAGCAGCGTTTGTATGAAATGAGAGAGCGAGTCCGCAATACAAGGGTGAATAAATAATCGTACACTATTTTGAATCAAGTTTTAATATTTTATTAGCTAAACAAATGTTGTAAATCTTAGGGTCATTTTTTTTTGGGTGAACTATCCCTTTAAATTAGTATATTTTAAAGCATCGCTACAGTTTGGTGGAACTTCCTTAGATAAACTTATGATGAAAAGCAATTCTTATCATACTATAAAATACTCTTTATTCAGAGAGTGGAAAAGAAGAAAGGATGAGCCATATATCACAGGTCCACAAAGCACTGCACTTTTTCTTTGAACTGCTGCTTTAGAATACCTGTCTGCTTGCCCGCCTGTCTGTCTGTCTGTCTGTCTGTCTGTCTGTTGACCTGTCGCTTGCTATTAAACCAGACATGCACACAGCTGTGCTTCTCTCTGTAGCTAAAGAGCAGGAGGTGTTGTGTGATTGACAGTTCTGCAGGCTCAAAACAACGACCCAGCTGGAGATGAGACCCTGTGTTTATTTAAAGCCCACAAATCAGTCATCTCTGCTCTTTCTTTTACGCTCACACATGTGCACACAAGCACATACCCCTTGTCTGATCTACACTTGTACACTACACTTGATCAACAGGTGTTTCTCTCACTGTCTGTCAACATATTTTCAACATGTATTTTAATCAACTTAATCAAGACTCTTTACAGTGCTTCAACCAAAGTCCCTTTCAAGAAAATTCCAGACATCCAGGCTTTCAGGAATACAAAACCAACCCCTATATTGACTTGCATGAGGAAATACCAAAATCTGTAAAACTTCTTACCACATTTGGAATTGGCATTTTGATCTCCACTGTGAATCTCATATCAATGGCCAGATAAATCTCTGCTGCTCCCCTACACACTCTCAGGGGTAAAGAAGCACTGTGGGATTGATTAGAGCAGATCAGTGGTGGGATAATCCATGAGAGCTGTGCACTATATCAGTCAGTGTGATGCTGATGCTGCGGAGGAGCACATGTGGAGTTTGTGTTATCAGAGCTGCTGGTCCAGATGGACCTTGTGAGGGAGGACAGAAAAGTTGAAAATAAGGAGAAACATGTGACAGCAGGACATCAGCAACTAGGACACACACAGTGAAAAACACAGTTTTTATGATGCCTTGAAAACCTTTAGGGAGGAAGTTTGTATTAAATCCTGCACTGGTGGTGCGCACAAACACTTTCTGCACACTGTTACTGTGAATAAGGATGAGGGATCCAGCTATTGTTGCTAACACCACACTCATTCATGTACAAAAGCCCTGAGAACACAAGCCGACAATAGCAGCCGTCACGCCTAATGAGTGAACACACTCTGCCTGTACGGCACAGCACACAGCGGCTGAGGTAATGAGTCTGTGTTCAGAATCAGTGTGAGAGGATGTGTGCTTTAATGTCTCGAACAACATCCACTGAAGATTTTCTTGCGTGAAGCTAAACCAACCATATCGAAGAGATCCCACTTTCATTAAAGGGGTCATATTGTAGATTCTCCCCCGAGGTCTGCTTTTAAAAATATTCTATTTCTGAAATGCCTCCAGGCACATAATTGCTATTCAATAATTAAAAATGTATATATATATATATATATATGTAATTGCTTCTTTTTTGATTCAACAGTGGTTTACGAGCCGATTCTTTGTAGCAAACGAGAAGAGCACACTCCCGTCGAGGAGAGCCCAATCTTCAGGAAGAGCCTTCTATTTAAGTCAATTTAGCAACTGTGTGTGTGTTGGTAAGCAATTTTTTTATTTAATGGTTTCATAAAAGCCTTATTTTTATGCATTTTTTTCGATACAAAAAAAACCCCACTTGCAGCTAATCGCATGGGAGGACAGACTAGGATCATACTATTATGTGAAAGAAGCAATGGGAAAACATGCTCCAAAGATAGCGAGAGAAGTGGTACAGGTACTCAGTGGTACACAGAGCGACAGGAAGAGACAGGGGAGCCAGATTTAAACACAAGCACGTTGGTTCAGGTAGGAAGCATTGCTGCAACATCAGTCCCCTCGGAGAGTCTTCTCAAAAACAGAACAAATAATCAAGGAGAGGAGAAACTGCATCAGCACATCCAAGCTGAGGCATCTGATATTTCTGAATGCCAACCTGCACTAAAGACTAAAGTCTTATTATTAAAGTTTTATTAAAGTGTTAAATATGTGTATTTTTTTTTGTAACAAGTGCTACTAAATAAAATTAACTACTAAATAAACTACTAAAACTAGTTTAATGAACAAATTGGTTACAATGGTTATAATTTACAACAGATTTTAAATATAACAATCAACCTTCAGAAAATGTATGCAAATGTATACATGTTTTTAAATTAACTTTAAAACTTTAAAGTTAAAAAATTTGAAATATATATATATTTGTTGTTGAAATATTGAAAAAGTGTGGAACACAAATATTGAGAAAAATTACAGAAAAGTGTTTTTGTTTGGTTCCCAAAGAAAAAAGAAACAAAGAAAGTAACATGATGGGTAAGTAAATGATAATGAAAGAATATTCATCTAGTGAAAAAGAAATATATTAATTGTAATATATTTATTTAATGATAAGTATCCTAAAAATAGATTGATGTCTATACCAATTGAACTAAATGTAGTTATTTCATGCTTTCATCAAACACAAACAAAGTGAACTACAAAGTCTTTTGTAAAATACTATACTTTTTACAAATGCATCTGGTAAAGGATGAAATCTCTCTCTCTCTCTCTCTCTCTCTCTCCAGTGCACCGCTTATTTCACCTATATTAAGACTTTTCAAGTCCATATAATTAAGTCTTTAAGAAGTCCATATAATTTGTGCTGCCATTGTTAGAAAAAAAAGTTATTTTTAATTATAGTAATATTTGTAACAGTATAGAAAGACTGCAAAGTAACCACAGTTTTTCACCACGCATGTCTGCTTTATTGACACATCTGGCAAAGCGAGTTCACATGTGTGCCATAGAGCTGGGTTCGAATCCAGTCCACAGTGTTTCCTTCAGCCAATGTTCAAATGTCTTCGCCCAATGTTCCACTGATGTTCTCTGGATAATTGAATTGGCTGGTATGCTGGGGGTGTTAGTAAAAGACAATTTCGTAAGCTGTGCCAGTATTTATAAAAGTTAATTCATTGCATTAGAAGCACACAATAATTGTGCCATTAGCACACTTCAAGTTTACTTGAAATGCCATTGCAATGCATTTTAAAGTCACTACAAGTAAGGGATAATTTGACCTCAGTTTGTTATTTGTATTAGTTAGTCTAAAGTACATACAAATAAATTGTACTTAGGTATACTATTTTTTCACTAGGGTATCCTTTTAACATTGCACAAATTCAATAAAAGCCTCTTTTATGTGCCTTAAACTATTATGCTGACAGATTTTATATATATAAAAAAATATTAATAATACAATAAATAAAACAAATGCCAGCTGCTCACTTGTACTTTTATACTTTTATCTGTAGTTCTTCTGGTGTTAACCGCAATAACAGCATCTGACCTGCTTAGACTGTTACACCATGGGTGCATCTGAAATTGCATACAACCCTAATATATAGCTAGTAGGTGAAAATACACTATCTAGACAGTAGTATACTTGAATTTACAGTATTCACAAATTCAGTAGGCAAAAAGTTCCCAGAAGACCTACTACTCCATGTCAGATTCTGAAATGCGCATCCAGTTTACAATCCCATGAGGCCACAGGAGAGGGGTTGTGAATGGAAGTGAAGTGACACAACTGGCTCTGGTAGGTCACATGACAATGAAAACATGACAACTATAGAATGGATAGACTACATTCATATACACACATTCAAAAGAAGTAGCTACTCAGAGCATGTGATTGTGAACGCAGCCCATTACTTGTATGTGGGCAGTTTTTTAAATTCTTATTTCAAAATTTACATTGCAAAATACACATTGCAGACTGTACTATGCATTTTAATTTCTTAGCAGATGGATTTGACAAAAGCAAACATGTATAAAGGTTATGCTGACCATTCAAAAAGCACCTAAAAGATATAAAAGGAGTTCTTTGTACAGGCTCTTTGTTAAAAAAGAAAACAAAAAAACAAAAACAAAAGAAGGCTTTCATTTGGTATAGTGCATTGTTTCTCCTCCATAACTCACAATAAGAGTCAGATCATATTCATACAGTAAAGGCTGCGACTACAGTGTCCAGTGATATGACAGGGTAATATTAGCAATCTCAGCCACTCAGCCATTTGCTCATGGGACACATTTAACACTGTAATTCAATTACTCATTCTCAATGTTCATTGCTGGCAGTATGATTTATGACACATGCTGTACTGGGAGGGTGAATTCTGCCAGTCACTGTGCATCTACTTTCATTTTTGGTCATCCCTCTTGATGGTGATTGCAACTGAAATAATAGTTTACCCCATCATTTAAAAATCATCCATTTCTGTGACAGCACTGGGTGAATGTATTCACAGAAGCGCTCTTGTATCTTCTCTTCAGAATGACTGGATGCTTCTGTGCATATTTATGTAAAACTGTAGCCAAGAGCTAAATGCCACAATGTTACTGATATACATAAAAATCTCTAATTAATGCAAGCTGAAAGTTTTTTCAGCTTTTGCAGTTGAGTTACATTTGTGCATCTCCATAATAGCATGTTAATGCATAATATCTTAATATGCATGCTAGGAAACTATGGTTGATTGGCTGTGTTATATTTCCATGAGGCTAAAAGACTGACCAAGAAAACAATATTTCAAACATAAGCAAAAAATCAAGAGATGAAAATTAAATGTGACCGCAGAGGAGGACGCAATGAGAGAGTAGTAACAGAAAGGGAAAATCCGAAAAGAAAAAGAAAAAGAGAGAAGGAAAGACAAATAGACACAAAGTGCACCGTGGAAGGTGTTTGATTATGCTATGATTCTTCTCAAATGTCAAAGGCTCTTCACAAGCACTCTCACTTAGCTCTGACAGACAAAGAGATAAAGAGCAACAGAGAAGAGAGAGCCATCTCAACTCATAAATACTGGCAGATGGACAAAAGAGCTGGCCAGGGGATAATCAGATGATCCTACACTTTCATCCGCAGAAATTTGCTTAATTGATTTGACATGTTATAAAATGTTCATGTGCTAATGCATTCCAATATTTCTAAGGGCAACTTAGATTTAATGTATTACGATAAAAATTTAACGGAACAGTTAAAATTGTGTCCTCATTTCCTAACCTTCATTTCATTCCAAACCAATATGACTTTATTTCTTTAGTGTAGATCTTTTGAAAAATGTCCTCGCCATCTTTTTCATACAATCAAAGTTAAAGGGTATCCGGGTTGTCAAGTATATAAAAGCAACATATCATTAATGTGGTCCATATGACTTGTGTACTACAAGTTGTACAATAGTTTTGTGAGGAATACACCTAAATTGTATTCATTATTCAATGAAAATGTTGCCCTCCATTCAAATACTGATGTCAATGAAAACACACCATATGTAAGATGTAACAGAGTCTTTTTCCTGACAAAAAGCATATCATATAGCTTCAGGAGACTTAAAAATTGTGTTATATTCACTTATTTTCACATATTTAATAGTACTTTGGCGTTATGTTGTTATTTTGGAGCTTGACATGTCAGATCCCTTTTCATTCTTATTATATGTAAAAGAGCGAACAGTACATTCTTCAAAATTTCTTCTTCATTTCTTGTCTTCTACTGAAGACAGCAAATTACACAGATTGTAATACAGGGCTTTATTTCTGGGGGAACTATGCCTTTAAAGATCATTTTATTTGTTAATTAAAGCCGTAGGGTAAACAGCGAGAAACTTCAGTTCAACAGCTCTTCACAAAAAGATTTGCTTTGATATTAAACTAAAAAGCCATTTGTAAAGTTAGTTCATAAGGCAGCCTGACAAATCCCAACAGATTAAACATGAAATAACTGTCATACATATTGCATTATTCTGCTTGTATTCGGCTGGAATTCACAGCAAAAATGCTTTTGAACATTTAAAAAAAGAAATGCCAGGAAAACTGTCTGTGTACACTGCAAGCATAGCCTCAGTCTATACATCATTCAAGACAAAGATGAAGAATGCTATGCTATCCTGTATAATATGTGTGATAAACTGGTTTGAAGCTAAAATAGGACCTTCAGAAGAGCACAGTGTACAGGTGCTGGTCATATTATTAGAATATCATCAAAAGTTGATGTATTTCACTAATTCCATTCAAAAAGTGAAACTTGTATATTTTATTCATTCATTATACACAGACAGATATATTTCAAATGTTTATTTCTTTTAATTTTGATTATTATAACTGACAACTAAGGGAAATCCCAAATTCAGTATCTCAGAAAATTATAATATTGTGAAAAGGTTCAATATTGAAGACACCTCCTGCCACACTCTAATCAGCTAATTAACTCTAAACACCTGTGAAGGCCTTTAAATGGTCTCTCAAGGTTAGGCTACACAATCATGAGGAAGACTGCTGACTTGACAGTTGTCCAAAAGACGACCATTGACACCTTGCACAAGGAGGGCAAGACACAAAAGGTCATTGCTAAAGAGGCTGGCTGTTCACAGAGCTCTGTGTCCAAGCACATTAATAGAGAGGTGAAGGGAAGGAAAAGATGTGGTGGAAAAACTGTACAAGCAATAGGGATAACTGCACCCTGGTGAGGATTTTGAAACAAAACCCATTCAAAAATGTGGGGGAGATTCACAAAGAGTGGAATGCAGCTGGAGTCAGTGCTTCAAGAACCACTACGCACAGACGTATGCAAGACTAAGTATTCAATGCTTTTCATGCTCATACTTTTCATGTTCATCTTTTCAGTTGGCCAAGATTTTTAAAAATCCTTTCTTTGTATTGGTCTTAAGTAATATTCTAATTTTCTGAGATACTGAATTCGGGATTTTCCTTAGTTGTCAGTTATAATCATCAAAATTAAAAGAAATAAACATTTGAAACATATCATATATCAATATGTCTGTGTGTAATGAATTAATATAATGTACAAGTTTCACTTTTTGAATAGAATAAGTGAAATAAATCAACTTTTTGATGATATTCTAATTATATGACCAGCACCTGTAGAGCTGTATGGGTCGATCACTGCCCTCAAAGACACCAGTGGGATTGACAAGGCTTGAGGAGATTTGTAAGCCACATGAAAGAGAAATGAGCCAAACAAGCAGAAGTTTTCAGCAAATAACACTGAGACACAGCTCATCTGGTGTCTGCCGATTACACTGATGTACTCTGAAACCAAAGTCAATAAGTAGGATGAAAGGAAAGGACAGATGAGGGAGGAAAAATTTGTAAAGTAAAGACCCAACAACACTCACAAAATTGACTGTACTCATTAAAATGAGCTATAGCTACACAATTCTACAACATTTTAATACAAGCAATCAATGTAAATTCCAAGCCAAAGGCTGTATGACTAATTTATTAAATCAGCATATTGACCGCATATCCAAAAGTAAAAGAAAAAAACACACAGCAAAAGCTAAATTATGGTAAAAAGGCAAAAACTACAGAAAAGTATTAAAATGTGTTAAAGAGGAGTGATTCATCAGAGAAATGTAGGCAGTGGTGTGGTGGTGCATACAGTATGTGCAGCAATCCTGCTCCGTCCTTCTCATTTTCACTGCATTTAGTTGGCATAGCTAAATTCATTTGGACAAAAAGACTACTAAACCAAATCCATTCAAACTATTTATTTTTGCTGAGAAGGCTTACAGTTATTTAACTGCATGGAAACGCTTCCTAAATTTAATTATGTAAATGTTTTATTATTGAATGAACAAAGGAGTTGAATGTGATAAGAGGATGCGATTAGGAAGCCAATGCTCGGGGAAGAATAAAGGAAAGGTTTAAAGCAAAGGAATTCAATGCTGAACAATAATGAAGTAATGAAAAAGGAAGGTTCTCTGAGCTGAGGAACAGAGAGAGAGCAGAGAGAGGATGCTCATACTAATGATTCCTCTCTAACAAGCCTCTCCTCGCTCTTTTATGTGGTGCTGCTCTGAGGATGCTTGAGGGAGAGATTCCTGTCAGACCCAGACCTGCACTGCAGTTTCACCATAGACTACCCAGAGACATCATACTTTATCCAGCTCTCTTTATTGATCACACCAGCTACAGGTAAATGGAAAGACAAAAATTTCATGTGAAAAGGCCAGGATCAGAATCAAATCAACAAATTTAATATTGAACTGTTGGTTTTCATTCTGTGGCAGGGAGAATAACTGGTGTTGTTATTGTTTACTGAAACTGTTTAAAATAATCTTAGGTACAGATATACATTAAAGTTAAACAAATATTTGAAACAAAAAAAAAGATTATAAAATGTTTATAACTAAAACTACATTTATTAATATATAATATAAAAATAAAAGCTCACAAAAAATTAAATAAGTATATAAATAATACTAAAATCCCTAGTGAAAAATAAATATACTAAAATGTATTTGAAATAAATTTATTTCATGCGAAGTATACAACAGATTACATATTTATGTATTTAATAAAAATACACTGCAATTGTACTAAACTAATAGGCTATCCACCTTTTTTCCTGATGTAAAAATGTGCGTCGCCATTTGTAAATTCTATGGGTGTAGCTTCCGGGCTCATTTGTGTCCAGCTATTGTAAGCTGTACAAAACAGTTCGTTTTGCTGCTTGATATTGAGAGTTGATGTGTCCTATCACATTATTTTAATCTATATTAATAACACACTGGTTTGTACTGCAAACAGTTTTACCGTTAACTCACCCATAGGCTTACTTCTGCGTTGAGGAAAAAGGTGGATACTTAAAGTGTGCTAAATTTGAACAACTAATTTTGCGTTTAATGCACTTTAACCGTAGTAGTTCTGAAGTCCAACTATATATACTGATTATGTTAATGTGGAACTATTGCAAGTATACTTCATAGGGCCTTTCGCCCTGCAGGAACCTTTTCATAGTACCAGAACTAATTGTGGAACTACCAACTTTTTGGCATTTTTCGCACGGCAGGAACTAGGTGTGATTTTAGTACCAGACTGCCTTTTTCAAGAACCAAATTAGCTCCTACTCCGGAGCAGGGTCTAACCCACACAGCTGGTACAAACTGTGACATAAGTAGACATTGAGACATTTTATTTAATCACTTCATTTAAATACTCAGGCTTTTGTAAGGTAATACCATGCAGTAATTAAAATTTAATTTGGCCCCAGCAAGTTTCAATGACCAACAACACTTATTGCACAGCTCTCTGGAATACTCTACTCTGATTGGTCAGTGGCAACATTGCAATCAAATGACTGTACAATGAACATCAAACTATACAGCTGACCTTTGTTCCAGGAAACTGATTTCCTAGCAGTGCTACTTTAACGCCTCTTTCTTCTCCTATTATTTTGCACTAACAACTGATTGCCTCCACATTGCCCCTTTATAAATAAAGTGTACAGATTACAGTGATATCCATGCTCCAATATACAATGCAAATCACAATGCAACAGACTTTGTCTTTTTTACATTGTAATGCAGGACGACTCATAAATACACACAAGCACGCACATGTAGACCTATGTGTGCTGAATGGGGAGATCAGAGAGCAGTATAATGTGTAACTGAGGATATGGCCTGTAAACGTGGGCTGATAATTACAATGGGCAGCATTTCTCTATGGACTCTACAGTAATAGGTAAAGTGATAATGGAATTAGTGATTGCCTCTTACACAAGAAGGACTCGCGCTAGCCTCCATTAACCACACACACGTATATAGGCCTGTTCACACAAACACACACACACACACACACAGTTTTCTTTCACACACTTACAGCTCACAGAATCAGAGCACACAACTGCAGCATTTAAATGCAAATGTGCCTTGATTAAAAGGTAAAACTGAGCAGGTTAAAACCTGTCCCGCTCACGTCACCCATGTAAGCTTGCCATCAGCAAATACACAACTCTCTCTCTCTATCTCTCTCTCCCTATATATATATTTGTATTATTTTTTATTTTTACTCTTAGAGCTTCTTTTTTATTTAAAAAGCCTTATAACTCACTAAAAAGCATGTAGGATCCAAAAAGGTGGCTTGTTGTTTAAACATCCTTTCTTATTGATTTTTTCCCTTCTATTCTTCTCTGTTTGTCGCTTTGGCTGAGTGAAATGGATAGAGACATTCGTGTAGCAGAGATTTAATATATAGGTAGGCAGGAATATAATTTAAGAGGTCAGTGAGAATGACCCTTATATCAGGAGGACAGATCAGACTTCATTCTGTGTTGGAGATTGCCCTGGAGTTTGACAAACACGTACACACATATAAACGCTGGCAAACGCAAAGGGAATATGAAGGGAAAGTGACAGAAGATGAAAAAGCCAATAACACGTATCTTTGTGATAAGGGCCGGTGGCCTGTGGGGGTCTGGGTATTTACATGAAGATGAGGGAACACTCTTATTTTTGTTAGCGAAATTAAAAGCTCATTGAGTGGTACTCCAGGGATGGGGAAAAAAGGTTCAAACAGAACAGAATTACAGTTTAATTAAATGCCAACAAGGCAGCAGAACACTGGGAGAAAACCAACACAGATCATTAGTAAAAATGCTTCTATTTTGCATACTTGAAATATAATAAAAGCATGAATTTATTGCTATTTATGTTACTATTAAATTGTTTTAAAGACTGGTTACAATTTTTTATAGTAATAAAATGAATGAATGAATGAATAAACAAATATATAACATAGAAATAAACCAATAAAATATTAAATATTAAAATATTACCAATTATTTAAGCATTTTTTGTGAAATTGTTCAAAATCCTGAAACCTAAATTAGATATTGAAGCCCATATTTTAAATGTTGTCTCTGATTTGTATTATCAACAAATATTACAAACTATATTATTAGCTAACAATTTTAGTGAAATTGTCCAAAATCCTAAAACCTATTTTCCATTTTGTAGCCCATATTTTGAATGTGGCCTCAGACTTTTTTGTTAGATCAATGTGAATATTAAATCAGTGCGAGCTCTGAAAAAATACTTTCAATGACATGAACGAATATGATGTTTTAATTATATCAGATCCTTTATGTAAATGACTAACTACGCCGTGGATATCAACTTAAATTATATATCCACAGGCCGTTGTTTTATTCAGGGCACCAGAACATTTTAAATAACTCTTAAACTCAAAAACCCACTTAATATGGGTATTGGCCAGTCAGCTGATATTGCTGGATTCTGTGCACAATGACTGAATAATACTTCCTGTGCTCAGAGGAAGGTGAATAAATATTCCGTGTGCCCCTGTTGACTTCCCCCAACATGAGAAATGGATTAAAAAAATTTGCATTTTATAAGGCCAGAGGACTGACACAGCAGTTTCCACAAGGCCCTTATAGGTGGTACTCACCCAGAGAGCATGTTGTATATCCGTGAGCAGTGAGAGAGTGAGGGAGAAACAAATATATTTCCACCTTTCCTGTGCTGTATGTACAGTGAACACAACAACACATCAATCTTTCTCCCGCCTGTCACATAGTGACTCTGAAGAGATTGAAGCTGAGCTGTCAGAGAGGTTTCAACCACAGCATCAGAGCAAAAGCGAGAGGAAGTCATGTAAAAGAGACCACAATGTTGTCAAGGCTGCTTTAAATACATATTTCATGTTTCATGACAGATTGAACACTGATTGAAACACTAGCGTGTTCAATGATATGGAAATATACTGACTCCTAAAGGCATTTTTGTGTGCCTATTTGCAAGTTTCCACTTGTTATGATAATGCAATGTCTTGATTTGGTAGTTTTTCTAAATCTAAATGCTAATATATGTGACTAATTAATCAGTATATGATGTAATTATTTTATATAAAAATGTATTTATTATGAAAACACAGGTTACTTGACATCAGTTTTAATAAATCAAATTATACGCATTAAAAGCATTACCGACAGCTGTTCAAGTATCAAATTACCATTTCTTTGATATTCACCAATTACAAATATAACAAACAAACTTAACTTACCATGACATGTATGCAAGTAGTTTATTTTGCATGCTAATATGAAATAATACAGGATACAGTGCATGCTGGCGCCTTTGTGCATGCAACTGAAGAGCATGCGCTGCGAGCACAATACTGTTTCTGTGCTCATTTGTGAAGTAGGAGCGTGTCTGAATGTCTCCAGTTTAATGTGGTGTTCTGTGACTGAATAAATGCACCTCTTGTCAATAGAAAAAGTGACAGAAACAGCAGTTTAGCAGAAAAAAATAATTGTCTGTGCTCACATGCTAGTTTTGATATATATATATATATATTACATAACTATAACGATAATGTATAACTTTTGACTGGTAGTGTAGTGTAATGACCGACCCAGGCAAAGCTTTTTCTTAAAAATATCCTTTTTACAGTACCATTTGGTTATTTTTATTACTCCAGCAATGTACAATGAAAAATGTCTTTGGGCTGACATATTAAGGATCACATTCCTTTTGTGTATTGATTTATCGATAAAGATTCAGCAAAAGAGATGAAGTGCTCACCCTGCTCACAATCAAATTCCTCTACAGTGGAGACGAAGTGAGGTCTGGAGTAAAAGTTGTGGGGTCCAGGCTGCTGAAGACCCCCCAGGCTGAAAAAGGCCCTGTCGCTGGCAGCGCATGAGGAGAACGCTCTGCGGCTGGGGATGCATGGGTACCGCGTCCAGCTCTTCATCTCAAGGTCGAAGGCCTCAAATGCAGTCACTGGCAGCTTGCCCTGACGCCCACCTGTCGAAGGGGAAATAAGAAGAGGGTTGGAGGATTAAGATGACGTATACGTGTGTGTGTGTGTGTGTGTGTGGTATCTCTCTGATAGGACTCAGTCAGTGTGTCATGTCTATCCCTGCTGGGAGTCAGTGTGTGTGCGATTACCACGTGTTACGGCTCACTGACAACGCTTTGGTCTCCTCAGACAAGCTGACAGCCTATTCCATTATTGGGTCTCTGACACACACACACACACACACAAATATGCCTCTAACAGCACACCTACAGCCATACACAGGCTTGAAGGTACAAACTCATTTACATTTATTAATTTAGCAGATGCTAACAAATGAGATGAAGGTTTGAACGTGCATGACGCTTCTGCTTACTACACAGATGATTCATCTTATGGAGACAGTAACACAAACACACACAAGTAATGATGATATAGAAAACCACATTTAACAAGATGCATCACTGTTGTCGACTTAACTTATTATTTCATTACATTAATGCATTTGGCAGATGTTTTTATCCAAATAAAGTGTTACTTTCTCTAACACAAGGACCACTGTAAAAATAAATACAGAAATTATATATATATATATATATATATATATATATATATATATATATATATATATATATATATATATATATATATATATATATACATACACTACTATTTCAGCCTGTCACAAAATTTCATGTTTAAATTCAACGTGTTACCCATCATTGCAAAACTAGTAATTTGTGAAAATAACTAATTTCTAATAACTAGATCTATTATCTCATTTATATCTCAAATGATTTAATTAAATTTCTCATGTCTTAAGGTCATGTATGAGCATGTGGTCTCTTTTATATTGATTTTGAATGCAGAATATGTCTGTGGAGCTTATTATTATTGAGATTGCATAACTGCAGAAAGATGACACAATAAGTGCTTCTCATTGGTAACAATGATTCAGTTGGTTGAGCTTCTGTGAGTGTGTAGCTACAGTAATATCCATTAGTCACAGCAGACAGCATATTTCATGTGATGAGAATGAAAATGAGGCTGTGATGGATGGAAGTTCATGTCACGGTGTTGTGTATCTGGGGAGAAATCATTAAGCTGATGAAACAATCTTGAAATAAAGTCACAGTGGACAAAACAATCAGGAAATTTTCAATAAAAAAATGACATTTTGTAGGATCTTAACATATGATGCAATGGATGCACTGACCTTTCCACTTCATTTCATAATAATAATAATAACCGTTTATTTGACATTGTCATTTAAGCCTTACCCTGACTAAGGTCTAAAACCAGTGGTTCTCAACTGCTTGGACCCTAAAGAGATATTGCCGTACACCATATAATCATGCATTTAAAGGGATAATTCATCCAAAACTACAAATTTCTGTGATCATTTACTCACCCTCATGTCATTCCAAACCTGTATGGAAATAACTTGTATAAATAACTTAACACAGAGGAGAACTTGTTTCTTATGTTTTTGTTGTGACGCCACAAAGGTCAAATGTCCAATTATTGACCCTTCACCCCCCTTGGTTACGATTGCTAAGTCTAATAAGCAGTGAAAAATAAATTGCAGAGCATAGAGAAAACTGCCTGTGTGCCAACAGACGCGATAATAAGTCTCAATTTTCAAATCCACTACTAAAAATATATATTTTTTATTAATAAATACCACTTTGTGGCTCTTTAATGTGTCATGACAGATCACTAGCACCTGAGTTCAAGTGGCACATGAACCAATCATCTTTTCATATTTACTTAAAGCATGAAATAAACACGAATGAACATTAGAAGGTATTTTGTGACAATTGCGGAAAGACGTCAAAACACACCATTTAAAGGCCACCAAAGTTAATCTACTCTTCTATCTGGTTTGTTTGTCAGATAAAAATGGCAGATTCTGCGTTATCACCAGTCAGATCACCTGTCAATCAAACTCCCTGCAAAGGGTCAATTGAACTCGACAATAATGACATCTGTGACTAAATAAAAACAGCCAAATTAGGTGCATGCCAACATGGAGCGGACATGTCCTAATCCTTGAAAACCATGAACGAAACTAAACAAGGACAAAAAGATAAATACAAACCACACTGCATTTAAAAACAAATTTATTGGTTGAAAATAAGTAACCGTTAAAATAGTTTAGACTTTTAGAAACCAAAATCATCAATACTGTTGATTTCAGTGACTTTAAGAACATTTCCATAACTTTTGCACAACAGTTGTGGTTCTCTTTTCGATTGCCACTGTGCTGTATATATCCATTGTTTATTCTGGGTGCTGAAACAAAATCAGTTTTTTGATTGACTGATCGAAACAACAAATAATACCGCACAGGAACATAAACCTCTCTGGAAAACAATGTGAAGTTTACAACTAGGGTTTATGTATGTGAGAGCTTGGAAAGAATCAAACACTGTCACGTTTCCAGGTATGCCTTCATTTTTTCCTCTTGCACTTTCTCTTTCCTTCACTATGCATTCACAACGCGACTGATCTCCTCCCAGCTTTGGCATTACTGAGAGCCCTCTGGGACAGAACAGAGAGCCAGGGAAAACACACACACAAGAGAAAACAAAGGGAGGAGAGAAAGAACCTGTCTGGGGAACAATGCGGAGGAGCGAAGAGATGGAGAAAGCAGGCCAGACAATGGAAATCCAGTCAAAACAGTGTGAGAGAACCAGATAGAGGAAAAGTCTTGAGGATGGGGCGGCATGTCTCTATAAGAAGCGAGGTTACAGCAGTCCATTTAAGAGGACTTGTTCTCTTGACCTTTGCTGGACATCTCTAATTAACTTCTTTCAAGTCTTTCAGCCTTTCCACTTTAATCATTAAGGCCTCCATGGTCGAAATTGTGAGAAATTAGCTGAGGGGAACAGGGCAAATACACGAGTGGATTCAACAGAGATGTGTATGGGTGAGATATTGAGCTGAGTGAAGTGCGGCTGGTATTGGGCCAAACCCATCCACAGACAGATTTGAAGACAGATGGCCACTGCAGCCAGCATCAAGCACACATGGCAAACTAACACACACATCATATGCAAAATAACACACGCTGACTGTCAGTAAATCTGAATTCAAAAACAAAGAAACAAGGAGAGCTTGGATATGTTACAGCAGGGTACTTCAGCTGTTGTCGAGAGAAACCTGTTACAGTACATAATGCAAAAAACCGAGTGACAAATTTTATGCCTGGCCTATAACAACACATACTGTATACTATTGTGATGCATTATGCACTGGCAAAAATATTTTTTTTAAATACATCAAAAATAAAAATGTACAGAGGCATATGTGCGCACATTACATTTGAATTATACTTAACACATGCTAAAGAAGTCATTAGGTTAATTCTAACTTTTTATTGAAGTTCATCTAATAATACCGTTTTTTGTTTTTTTTTGCAGTATAGAACATTAGATATTTATACACAATGAATTTTCCAACCCAATCTCACAGCAATGCAGAAATATTTTACAAGGTGGCTTATTTGAATGAATTCACACAATTTGTGAAAAATCTTACATATTTTATGACATGGTATTATTGAAGGAATTCGTACAAAGGACCACACCTAACCCCACACCTACACTTAACCATCACAGAAATTGTTCGAAATTGTCCAAAATAGGTCGTAGATATTTGTACGAATTAGCCACTTCGTAAAATACGTAGGATTAATCTAATATGCTTTTTTCTTTTTTATCCCAGATGCATTTCTTATTATTATCAATGATGAAAACACTGTTGCTTCAAATTATTACTGTGAATGTTTTTTATTTCACATTCGAATGGGGTCACGTCGCTCTCCTGCCCGCACAAGCGGTAACAATATTAGCGTGCACAGTAGGCATCTTATTTTGGGGAGACAGCATGGTGCATCTAGGTGACGTGTGATCGAGTGTCTGCGCTCATGATAGACCTCGCGGGGCGCATCCCAAAGTAAATCCAAAATAAATGAGCTTTCTGTGATACAGGCCCATTCCTCATACATGGCCTTAATGTGATTTTACTGCCGCTCTATTTGTGGTCCAGCAGCCAGACAAATAACAGAATTAAATTTCTTGACTATACTGCTGTCACCAGGCAAAAGATCTTCAATGCAAAACTTTTTTAAGAGTCAAACTGCATCTAAAGCATGACAAGCAACACAAAGGCGAGTAGCCCTTTGAGCACAAGTGAGGGAGAGAGAGTAAAAAACAGAGATAGAAAGAATGAATGGTGATGAAGACAGCAAGGAGGGATATAAGCAAAAGCAAGGGTTGCATACAGAGAGACTCTGAATGAATTATTCCCTGTGATGTCAAATCAATGAGTATAAATCTAACCATCAAGACAAAACTGTGTCACAGCGGAGGAGAAGAATCATGAGTCCATAAGGAAAATCTGTATTACCCCCCATTCCACTTACTTCACACATCACATCTCAATTTCTAATCATTTCATAAATTGTTAAAGTTTTGAGAGGTTGAATTTATCAAACTCCAATCAAACTGAACTGTGCAGAAAGAAGAAACAAAATAAGAGTTTAGAGTTAGCTGGAAAAACATAAATAGTTGAAATGAACAAACTCTTCATTTTAGTTTGCACCATTTGGTTGTAAAAAGTTATTTATGAATTTTTTGTTTTGTTTTGTTTTTTCCCCAGAGGCAAATTATTGGTGGAGATGCATGTTAACATATTGCCCTTAATCTACGTTCAAGCAATCTTAAACAGATCAGAACATCTTTACTGGATTCACCGCATTTCTATACACAATAAGTCTGAGCTGTAAAATGAAACCAAACAAGACTAGATAATAAGTTGAAACACAGAAGTTGTACTTGCTGTGAGGGACTGTGAGTCCAGGTGTGTCACAGTAATGAGGGCACATCTGCTTTTCCAGGCTGATCAATCATACGTTGACATGCGAAGGTGATGTTACCCATCACTCTTGCCATGTTCAGCCTACACCTTATACAAAAAAAATCTTCTGGCCTCATTAGTGTGTGTGTTTGTGTGTGTGTAGGGAGGCAGAGTTTTAATGACTTCTCAAAGAGTGAGAGGGCAGCTGATCTTCGTGTCTGACCTGAACAGAATGTCTCACAGTGCAGAGAGACTGGAAAGAGGACAAATCTGGCAAAACAAGACCCCATACTGGCAACCCCACATGCTCATCAAACCCATGGGCACAAACTATCAAACTCACACAAACACAGTTCAACCAATTCCAAACGCTCATCAAACTCAGACATTTACATTTACACATTTGGCAGAGGTTTTTATGCAATGCATCTTAAATTGCTTCGCATCTGTTAATGCATTAACACATTGACCTAACTATTTAAATAAGAAATGTTCTTGAATGATTATTAACCCTTATCTTATAAAAAATATTTGGCATGTCTACAATTTATCTGAATCTATTAATTATATAAATAACAATAAACCATACAACTAACGGCGTGACTAACATGTTGAAAACAAATCATGACCTTGTGTCAAGGTCAGTAAGCCGAGTTTAAACTGAATGATTTTCAAAGTCATCAGATCACAGTTGTTTTCAGACTGCATGACTACATTTTGCATGATGGATCAGCGACAGGATGTTACACACTGCATGATTTTACAGTAGGAAGAATTACCGACAACTCTGTCTGGTCCGCAAACTACAGCCAAACGCACACGAGACGTGATGAGGAAATTACACAAGATCACGCTGATATTGTGGTCTATAAGTCCTCCCTGAACACACACTAATGTACAAAGATGACTTCCTTGTTAACAACATAGCTGTGCAGGGAAGATCTGATATACTGTACACTGATCAAATTACTTGAAATTGAAACCAGCGTTTTGTGAATTTTATAATGAGTTTATTTCTTATAGCCTATAAAAGCACTCAAAGTGATAAAAAGAAAAATGCAATAAATATTTTATAGAAGAATATTATTTAGAGGAAAAGTTCTAGTCCCCTTTTACATTTATGGATTTGGCAGACACTTTTATCCAAAGCGACTTACAGTGCATTCAGGCTAACATTTTTTACCTAACATGTGTTCCCTGGAAATAAAACCCACAACCTTTTGCGCTGCTAACACAAACCACTGAGCCACAGGAACACTATTTTATGTTTAACTATAAACAGGAACACCATTTTATGTTTAATTATATATTTTAGATATATATTTCTTCATATATCTCTGCTGTATATTCTAATGCAATAATGTACAGATAATGGCACATTGTTTTTACATGTATGTCAGCGACGCAACGGCGATTCTCTCAGATCACGTCTATGATCATGCACACTGCGTGACTGTCACTCACATGAATGAGCATTGATTTGCATCCAATTGTGGCCCTTTGTCCTTTCGGAAAGTGAAAATCAGGGCTACAATCGTGCAGTGTGAACTTGACATACAGTAAGTCTCTCAAAATATCCAACAGCTTTACCTTTTTATGAAAAGTTGTCAAATGTAAAACCCAACATTTTTAATAATATTTATGAATTATTAATTCATGTTATTTGTAATAGAAATACATTTTACCTTGAAAATAATTGTAAAATTTTGATTATGTGTACATTCCATGTATATAAGGTGACATACTGTACAATCTACATACTGTCTCTCTCTCTCTCTCTCTTTCTATCTCTCTCTCTCTCTCACACACAAACACACACACACACACACACACACACACACACACACACACGTTTGTTTTCGTGAAAAGTGGGGACATACCATAGGCGTAATGTTTTTTATATTGTAAAAACTGTATATTCTATGGCCCTTCACCAACCCTACATCTAACCCTAACCATCACAGGAAACTTTTTGCATTTTTAATTTCTCAAAAAAACTAATTCTGTATGATTTATAAGCGTTTTGAAAAATAGGGACATGGGTTATGTCCACATAAGTCACCCTCTCCTTGCAATACCTGTGTCATACTCATGTCATTATACAGAGTTGTGTCCTGATATGTCATAAAAACATACACTCAAATACTAACACAGAGTAGCTAATAGCCACATATGGTCAAGCGTCTCTTTCACTCAGCCCAAAACAGGCAGTAACTTGCAGCCAAGGGCTGTTTCTCTTTTACAGGACAGACTTTATCATGGGACAGAGTGCATCATGGGAACCTGCAGTGTAGATTTCCATTTAATGCTCCTTTGTGATTTCCTACTCTGAGGTAAGAACTGATCAGCTCTGCTGTAAACCGTCAGATCCCTGCAGCATATTGCAGTGCAGATTTCACTCCCCCCACTGAGAAATGACTCCACTCAATGGTTCTTATCAGCCCTGGCACGGCATGAACAATTACCAGGTGTTGTTACCACATCTGCTGCTCCTGGAGAATACTGTGACACAGTCTGACACAGAAAATAAGTTACATTATAATTACTGGCTAGTCTAGTACTCCGTCTGCTAAGCACCTCTAGAGAGAAGACCCACATTTCCACTCCTTTAAAACAATAAATGTTGATGATATGCATAGACATACTCTACTGTTCCAAAAATTGGGGACAGTAAGATTTTTTTATGTGAAAAGAGTTCCATAGATTAAGCAGCTTTACTGTTTTCAACATTGCTAAAAGTAAGAAATGCTTTTTTGAGTAGCAAATAAGCATATCAGAATGATTTCTGAAGGATCAGGTGACACTGAAAAATCTGCGGAAGTGTAGGAAGAAAGGGTTTTTCTGAAATGCTGTAACAATGCTGTAAAATGTATCTAATTATTCAGTTTATTTGCTCAAAATTACAAATTTTGTCATAATCTACACTCTTAAAAGGTTCTTCCCGATGACAAAGAAACTTTAATCTAAATGGTTTCATGAACCTTTAACATCTGAAGAACGTTTCTGTTTCACGTAAGGTTATTTGTTGCAAAAGAAGGTTCTTCAGATTATAAAAAGGTAAGAAAGAGATGGTTCTTTAAAGATCTTTTGACTGAACAGTTCTCTGTGGAGCCAAAAATTGGTTCTTCTATGGCCTTTTAAGCACCACCATGTAACTAGAAAACTATATAATATTTTCCCTGTTGATGAAAATGCTGAAATTAAGGTTAAATGGCTGTCAAGATTAGATTAGAAATTAGAAATAAACTGTTAGGTTTTACACCATTCACACTAAAAGTTTTACCATTAGACTCTCCCGCTTGTCTGCCATTTTTATTATTTTGTCATCTCTTATTTTTCCTAGGGGAACCAAGAGTGCATCTCTGACAAACAACTTAGTTATTCAGATTTATGAGACGATTTTATGAGGGCTTACCTAGAACATAGATCTTGTTACCGGACAGGAAGGAGAAGGCTCCGTAGCGTGGGGTGGGCATGGAGGTGAGGGGCAGCCACTGGTCCTTTGTTGGCTCATACAGCCTCACTGAGGCCTGAGGGGTCGTGTCAGTCCCCATCCCACCCAGCGCATACACCTTGCCATCTGAGAGGGACAGACAAAAAAAGAGAGTCTGAAATTAGTTTCAACTCTGTTTCCAAGTCTCCCGCATCCCTTATTACAATTTTCTCAATTGCTTAAACAGACTTGTCCACTCAGACATCACATTTTCAACGTTAACACACAGGCTGAAACTGAAGCTCGATGGCCAAAATGACTCATTTTGTTTGCAAAATGCACCAACACATAAAAAAACATGCAACATAAGCAAATACTTCCACCAAACACCACAGCATGTGGTCAAATTAATTAATTATTTCAATCAATCATTACACAATGGACAACAAAATACAAAACACAGCTATCAATATGAAACTGTGCAAACTCAGAAGTGATGAATATAGTTCAAAAACAAGGGAAACTTATGGGTCTTAATATCCAAAAAACAAAATGAAGAGTTGAAATACTCAGAACTTCAAACTGGACGTTTTTCCTTGCAGTGGAATCACTGTGAGTTTTGTAGATGAGAACTTTAGTGACTGTTTTGACAAAGTGTTTGAAAAATATGTGAAACAAATAAAAGTGTTAAGGCATTTGCAAGGGAAGACTTTTGCTGTGCTAAGAATGTGATGATGAAGATCAAGTGGACCCCAGTTCCATTAAGCATGTCTTAGCAAATGAGAAAAACTGTAAAACAATTAATAACAAACAAAACAGGAAAGGCAGAGCAGTGGCTGTGAGTCACTAGTCTGAATTAGGAATGTTCTCTCTCTGCCAGAGTGCAGAATCTCAAGAGACACGCACTTTTTTTTTTTCTGAGCTCCAGCTATTTTAGGTTTACTTAAATTCCACCTCTAAACCTCACACTCCGACATTTGTTCTCTTCCCCTACAGGGACTGAACATTAAATATGAATGTGTTCCCATAACTGACCCAAACTTTTGAACTTCCCCACAAACTTCTCTATTATAGCTCCACCTCAAACCTATACAGTAGTATATATTTTTTTCTCAATTGCTTAAACACATTTAATCAAAGCTCCCTGTTGAAAAAACAGCTTACAACTTTGTTGTAACAACTTAGCTGGTTAAGCTAGAAGCCAGATGTAGACAACAGCATCCAAAGACAACATGTGCTGAGCTATAATAAATATAGGAAGAAATCACCCTAAATTTTACACCAAAACTAAACCTCGTCATACACCTATAAAGAGCCAAATTTACATTCAAGAAGAAGGCATGTTGGCACTCAAAAGTAAATGGAGAGACTTCATTTAATATGCTTCCACTAATGTGAGCGCTTTCTGTATTGTTTGCATCTAAAGACCAGAATTCTGTAGCTATTTTTGCAACCCCCATTCTGGTTTCTGTGTGAAGTAGTTTGCATACTAATGTTCACATAATGAGAATTGTCTGTTAACTGAGGTTGAGATGACATCGTGATGGTTTCATGAGCACAAAATGGTTGTAAAATGATTCAGTTGTATTTAGATTTTTTTTGGGGGGGGGGGTGCAACTTGTGTTTATATGTTTGAGAAATGAGTTGTTGTTTGTAAAAGTGAAACTGATGGTTCATAAGATCATAAGTTTTGTGCTTTGTCCAAACAGTTCCAAAATAGTAAAATAATAATAATTCATATAAAAATACAATTTATTAAAATAGAAAAAGAATGCCAGAGATTTCTGTATTATTGAATATACATAATTTTGCAAAAGAATAATCATGGATTTTAGTGTGAAAACAACTGAGAAAAACTAATCCAATTTATAGAATATGTGTGTCTATAATTAAACAGAGCAGCAATATTTTTTTTTATCAGGCTTAACTCTAATACAAAAATGACCTTAAAAGTTTTCCATAAAGTTTTCAAGGGAAAATGCAGCACAGCGCTGAAATTAGGATAAGAATGTGGAGAGAAATGCAACATCAGCAAAGAGAACAGCCCTACTGCGGCACAGCCAAATGCTAATGGAAAGAGAGCGAGAGACAGAGAGAGAGAGTTGTATGTACAGTTGTGGAAGAGAAAAGCATCCTGATGCTAGTCATAATTTTACTGAACTGTCAATGGGACAAACAGCATGTGAGAAAGAGCATGGGAGTACTAACTGATGTGCACATATGGTTTATTACACCCCCGAATCAAGACATCAGGATCATCCCTGCAGGAAACAGCATTAATGATCACCATATGGAGCGTTTAAGACTGTGAGAGATTATGTATGTTAGTTAAAGGCTGTATAATTCTCTCCTGGAATGACTGCAGCAGCTGCTGACTCAGATATCTGCAGTACTCTGGGACAGCAACCTGTGACTGGTTAACCAACAAATGGGACAGACAGAGGTGGCAGCAGAGAGCATAATGCAGTACTAGTCATGCCCTCTAAAATAATTATTAAAAAAAAACTGTAACAGCAATATACAATATATGTTCCTTGCAAAAACAGCACTGATTTCTGAATGGATATTAATGAAGTCGCATCCACATTACACCATTTACCAGCAGGGGGTAACCAGACAATGCTAACTAGCCTATACTTGATTATACACGCCCCCACGTCTCTACATTACTTTTTGGATAGATTTGCAAAATGCAGTCCTAATGTTCACGCAAAGAAAGAAGGCGTACCCTTCATTCTCTCTGTTGCCGCCAGGTTCTATTCCGTGGAAAACCTGTGTGTTTCATTATGAAAGTGAAACTACTTTGTTTGGCCTTCCAAAAGAGCACGATATTCACTTCGTCATGCCTAGAGCTGATCTGTGCTGGTCGCTCAGGAAATACACTCAAGCCACGGGCCGTCCCTCACTCAAGCACTCTTTGCAAGGACAGTCTGGTGCTTCTGACTCACGGTATGTAAGTAGGTTTACATATGTAAAGGATTTGCCACTAATGATTCAAACACGAGTTTTGAGCAGTGTAGAGTAGAACATGTTGTTGTCATTTCTCTGATCACAAATGCAGACATGGTTTTATGTTTACATGGCGTGATATGCACGTAAAAAGACAGTATAAGTCATTCTAATCAGTAATTATGTTCCCACTGGATGCAACAAATGCCTCATTTGTAATTGGTTTTATTGTTTTTGTCCTGTCATGCCAGTGTTCTGGCCGAGACACACCATAACAATATATGTTGAGGTGGGTAACATTACGATTACATTTTGGTTAAAACAAAAGCAAAGTCTGAGTTGTGGAAAAGTTTTGACCATGTTTATAATGAGAATAATGAGTGAATAATGACGCACCATCAGTGAGCGCAGGAATGCACTGAAGATATCTACAGTGGATTCAATCATTTTCCTCCACAAAAACATGTAGGCTTAGCATAATCTCTGTGAGTAAAGGTTTTTCAAATGATAACTAAATATTAATTGAGTCTTAAATGCATAATGTGGACAGAGTATTTAAGCTAATCTTGGCATTATTCTTTTATTAAATGTCAGCTGCTTGTGGCGAAGCAAATCCGGCGGAGCTTTTATCTTAATTTCATTATTGCCAAATACCCATCTTAAATTTAAAATGTATCTTAATTTAATTTGTTAAAAAAGACTTGTTTTTATTGGTTTTTATGTGTGCGTTGAATAATGTCGGGCTGTAAACGGGTTTGGGCTTTTAAAAATACTCGCCGGGCTCGGGGCGAAACCTATCGGGCTCGGGTCCTGTCATGCCTAACTTTTAAGGCCCGATTACAGCTCTACGGTAGAGTTGCCATTCCAGACAGTAATAGAAAAAGTAAGGACACTCTCAATGGCAGCTCGGTAGAACTGCAACATACCCTTACAGGCTACCCCAAATTTCTTCAGCTGACGAATCCTCTGATGGGCTTATTTGGTAATGTTGGTTATATTGTCATCCCATTTTAAAGAGGATGATATCGTTGTACCTTAAAACCTAAAACTGTCCACCCGCTCCACCACTTCCCCATTGATGTGCAAGAGCTGGGACTTCTGCGGAAGTCAACCACTAGCTCTGTCTATGTTTTGGAGACATTTAACTCTAAGTTGGGAACACCATTCAATCAATGAGAGGACCTCTTTTCTATAGGCAACATCATCATCCCCAGAAATGAGCCCCACTACTGTTGTATCATCTGCAAATTTAAACATTTTAACAGAATCAGTGTTTCTGCTGAGCAAATGAGCAGTCATTTGTGAATAAGGAATATAAAAGAGGTGACAATACACACCCCTGGGGGGCTCCAGTGTTAATGTACTTAACATTGGAGATGTTATTACCTATTTTGACCACTTGTGTTCTCTGCACCAGAAAATCCAAGATCCAGTGACATAAGGAATTATGGATCCCCATTTGTTGAAGTTTCAGAAAAAGTTTGCTGGGTAGGATTGTATTAAAAGCCGAGCTATAATCTATAAAAAGGATCTTTGCATAGTTGCCTGGGGCCTCCAGATGCTGTAGAATGGAATGGAGACATAAGGATACAGCGTCCTCAACAGACATGTTTGCCCTATAGGCAAATTGGAAGGGGTCGAGCCTGACCACACTGGACAGATGTTTACATACTATTCTCTCAAAGATTTTCATAATAACAGATGTTAGTGCTACAGGTCGATAGTCATTCAAGAAATTATGATGGGTTTTTTGGGCACAGGAATTATGACAGCGGACTTAAAACATTGAGGGACAGTGCATTCCTTCAAAGACCAATTAAATAAGTCTGTGAGGACTGGGGCCATTTCATCTGCACAGTGTTTAATAATAGCAGAGGATACGAGGTCAGGACCTGCAGTTCTGCTTTCGCAGGAAGAGCCTAATCCCATCCTCCTCTATTACAAAAGAAGGACTGGGGGTATTGATGTTAAACAATTTTGTGATGTCATCAACATAGTTTCTATCAAGGCGACAGTATAACTCATTGAGACTATCAGGCACCTTAGGATCATCACTGACCACTGAGGGTATGCTAGTATAAATGGTAATCTGCTTCAGACCCTCCCATACCCCTCTATTGTCATTAGCCTCTAGTTTGCTTTCCAGCTTGTGCCTATGGTCAGCCTTGGCCTTATTTGCAGCTCTCTCAAAGTCATATTTAGCCGCCCTTATATAAATCTCTATCCACACTCTTATAGGCGTTATGTTTATTTTTCCATAGATGTTTTATCTCTCTGTTAAACCATGGCTTATTATTGCTATACACCATCACTGACTTTATAGGCAAACATACATATACAGCAAAATTAATATAGGCATTAACCACCTCAGCAAATTCATTAAGATCAAGACATGACTCTTTAAAAACAGACCAGTCTGTATCAAAACAGTCCTTGAGTGCACAGATGGCTTGAGAAGACCATTGTTTAACTACCATAGTTTTTGTTTTTACAGATTTTAATTTCGGACGATAGACAGAGATCAAAAGGACATTATTATGGTCTGACTGCCCCAAGGGAGACCAAGCTACTGCATGAAAGGCATTAGCAATAGTACAATAACACTGATCCAATACTTTACCATACATGGTGGGTACCCAAATCTGTTCCTTAAACCTGGGCAGAGACCTCTTCAAGTTAACGTGGATAAAGTCCCCTAGAATCAGCACCGTAGCATCCGGATAAGAATTTTCAATGTTCATGATGTGAGCAGAAAGTTGTTGGGCTGCCTCAAACTCAGTAGCTTGAGGAGGTATACAAACAGCGACCAGTATGATAGAAGTAAAATCCCTTGGTTGGTAAAACGGTCTGCATTTTATAGTAAGCATCTCGAGAACTGGGGAGCAGGCCTGTGCGATCACTATTGTGTCTATGCACCACCTCTCGTTCACGTAAAAACATACACCACCACCTTTGCCCTTCTGAGAAGCCTCGGTGTGGTCGGCATGATGGAGGGTGAAGCCGTCCTGGTTTACTGCTGAGTCAGGAATGCCAGCGCCAAGCCAGGTTTCAGTAAGACACAAGATGGAGCAGTCTGCAATGACCCATCTGCTATTGATGAGGATGGCAAACTCACCACATTTGTTAACTAGTGAGCAAACGTTGGAAAGTAGAATGCTCGGTAGTCGAGATCGATGCCTCCGTCGTTTAAGCCGGACCAGAGCACCAGCTCTTTTGCCCCGTTTACTGGGTTTGCTCTGGACTCTGTGGTTGGCGTGCGCCCGCTCAACCCC
This sequence comes from Carassius auratus, assembly GCF_003368295.1. Lineage (NCBI taxonomy): Eukaryota > Metazoa > Chordata > Actinopteri > Cypriniformes > Cyprinidae > Carassius > Carassius auratus. The sequence goes on from NW_020523328.1 coordinate 570,148, forward strand.
AGTGTCTGAGGATCCGATGAAAACATCTTCAGCATAAGAGTCCAACTTTAATTGAAAGTTTAACATATTTTCTCGCATGGGAAGGAGGGCAAGCCTTTCATATTTATCTGCCCAAAAACCTAATCCACTCGAAAACATAACACTAACAAACATATTGACAGACAGAGCAGCACTATGTCGCCATAAGGCGGCACCATGTTCATATAAGGTTTTCATCTGCATGGTTAAGCTACTGTATGAAAAATGAAGAGAGGTGAATGTGCATTAGGTGTGGAATTGGTTGTCATAGAAAATGATGAGGAAAGCAGCCTGGTCATACAGCCTCGTCTCCTCATAAACAGGCTAAATGAATTTTCAAATGAGTGTCATCCCTATTTTTCATCAACACTACAGAAAATGCATACAAATTAATTTGAGCATCACAGATATAACTTGGAATTAATACTAATTTGCTTCCACAGCAATTCTTTAATCAGTAATGTTACTATTAAGTAAAATGATTAAAAATAGTTTTTGGCAATTGAATTGAAGCTGAATAAAATTTTAACCAGAAAAACGTATAAATTAGGAAAATAAGAAATCTTGCTTTGGGAACTGAAGGATGATTTATACTTCCTTTATGCCATAGGCTTCACTTCAGTTTTCATTTATACTTCTGCATCATTGTCCGTGTTGACATGGAGTACACATGCAACCCATAGTCAGCAGTGTCCACAGGCATGTTGCTGGTGTAACCCGCAGACCACGACAAAAGCCCAAGAAGATGCGGCTCGTCAGAAAAACATTATAGCCGTGACAGCAGCAAATAAATATCAAATAATTAAATAATTATTTAAAACTACTAAAGGAGACAACAGCAGAACAGGAGATGATGGCATTCTTTCCATCTCCACGAGGAATTATATCACGGCAGATCAAGTTTGTTTCTCGCGGACAACTAGTGATGTATAATGCTGTGTAGTTTAATAAATGATAAGACACTTGTTCGTTGCTTTGTTTTGTTTTATATAAGAAAATGTAACATTAAAATATATTGTGCACATAAACACACACAAAACTCAAGTACATACGGAGGGAGGGATTCTAGCAGACCAATCACAGCGCTTGCTGTTTGCATAGAATTGAATGCTGTTAGATTTTTGGAGAAGTGCACGTCAAACTACGGTGTAAGGGAGTGTGCCTATGCGTAGGCTACAGCGTAGGTCTGGCAAAGCAGTGTAAATCAGCCTTAACTGAAATTAACTTAAACTAGTGACAGAGTGACAGAAAATGAATTAAATTAAATTGAAATGGTGTCCATGTGTTATCATATGTAGGCCTATGACATTATTTGAATGCAGCTTATTTACAGTATTATGATAAATGCATTAAAACTCATAAACTGCCTAAAGTATTTTCCTTATTAGCGAAAAATTGTTTAGCAACCCGTAAAACATAGTTTTCAATGTGTTGCTCAGAGATTGTTACAGCGATGATGGAAAGCAATGTTCTTTCCAGCACTCTGAAGCACACTCTACTTCTCTATTTCTTTCCCATGGCTTGCTATCTGTGAAAATGACTTTTAGTGAAGATTTTCTTTGTCTTTTTTGGAGCTTGACAGCCACAAGTCACTATAAATGGTCTTTTCAAAAGCTTAGCTGCAAAACAGTTCCTGAAAAATGTGTTCCGCCGTAAAAATAACAGCATACAGGTCTGCAACAACATGAGGGAGAGTAAACAATGAAATAATTATTTTTGGGAAGAACGGTCAATTTAAAATTCTCACTGAGTGTGAAAGGAGTAAGTATTTTAGCATCCAAAAATTACACACCTATTACATCACCTTTAATGCTCCAGAAAGTGAGGAGACAGTGAGAGAGCAACAGTGAAAGCAAGAGGTCTTTCAAGGCTTGTGTGTAAATGACAGCAGAAAAACAACACTCAAAGATCATGACCACCATCTTAATTTTCATCCCCTTCACTAAATTCATCTGATGACCACAAATGATTTCTCCAGTTTGATTTGATACGGCCTGACGTGTTCAAGACTGTGTAAAGCATGAAAGAGCACGAGAGAAAGAGCAGGACAGAAATATCTGAACAGTGCAGAAGGATCTAATGGCTTTAGAAACTAACAAACTCAAGTTTTTCTTCAAAGGGACGTTTCAAGGCTAGTTTCTATAAGGATTTGCCATAAATTAAGCAATTCCGCAGACTTTAAAAACACTCTATTCAACCACCCACAATAACATGATAAAACAACAAAAGCTCTTCCATGTAAAGAGGTTTTGTCATTAACATCCACTGCAGATAATCAATGACCAACAGAACATTTTATTGAAGGCTTGTCTCGTATTTCATGCTGGCTTTGCCTATTTTAAAATCTCATTGGTCCAAAATCGCCCTTTCATAACTGTCATTAGACATCAAATATCTTCCATTTGCTTTTACATCAGACAGCTTGCAGTTGCAGTTTTAGTGTGAAAGGATCAATTGCTTGTCGCTAGAAACATCTCATCATGTCTGGTTAGGACACGGTGTCAGTTGTCAGACAACAGATGGAATCCAAATGTCTGTGTTCACCCATTAATGAACGTCAACAACCTGTCTCAGAGAACAAGACATCACCATGACATACATGTAGTGTACTATAAACATTCCCGCTAGTCTGAAAACTTTTGCAACTTTTTGTATTTTAACTACTTGTCAGCTTTCTGTCATAGCTAGTCCCTGGCCATATATTTCATCCAAATTAAACAAGTCTTTTGAAACGGTTCTGTCCTTTTTAATAGCTGCTCTTTTACTCGAGGACTGAGGACAGCAACAGTGCTTATTCTTTTCATGCATCTGACATCTTTATAATACTATTTGATATGTTTTATAATGCAGATAACTGAATAATACATTATTAAACTACTGCAGTTGTTGTGCATATTTATGGTGCAATTGATTTATCATACAGTGTGACAGGCAAAATACTGTCTTAGCGTAAGATTTAATGTCACGCTGTGTTTCACGCTGTTAGGTCAATCCGAGGCCAAACTGAACTCAGCCAGCTTCGCTGTAACAGTCACTCCTTCTGCATGGAAAAAAAACCCTTAAACAATAGACTCTTAAAATAAAGGGTGTTTTTGCAGTAATGCCACTGAAGTCCTTTTCAGTAAGAAAGTTCTTATAAGAACCATCTTTTCTTATTATAAAGAACGTTTTAATAATCCTTTATTTTTAAGTGTGTAAATAATGCATTTATAAACAGACTTCATGTTCTAGTATTGTTACATTTCATTCTACAAGTAATAAATGCTTTTATAGTGTAATGAGAGGAAAACACATTTCATTCAAACAATAAGCATTTTGAAATCTCCTGCGTCAGCAGCACAACATGCAACATGAAGAAATCATTGAATAAAGTCAGTATTTTTGTTTTCTCTGCCCACAAAAAGTATTCTCATAACTTCTTAAAATTAAGGTTTAAGCACTGATGTCACATGGACTATTTGAATGACGTCCTTACAACAGTACCTTTCTGGGCCTTGAATGCTTCAGTTGCATTGCTGTCTATAGAGGGTCAAAAAGCTCAAGGATTCCATCAAAAATATCTTAATTTGTGTCCCAAAGATTAACGAATGTCTTACAGGTTTGGAATGACATGACGGTGAGTAGTTAATAACAGAATTTTAATTTTGGGGTCAACTATCTCTTTAATGCTGGAAATGTCCAAACATGGACAAAGAAGTCACAGTCTATCTTCATCACACGGGACCCTAAAAAAGCACATCTTGTCGAGCACCCAAATAAGTCAAATATTCAGTGGTACGGACAGTACAGCACATGCTGGCTGTTCCAGAAATAAATCATTCATTAGAGGATTATGGGAATGGTGGTCTGAGAGCACTGTTCTTTGCAATCAAGGGTATATAGTGAGTGAACCACCTTTACCCAAGCCTCTATCTACAAGCTGTTTTCTCCAATCAATCTAAACTCAACCCACCCACCTCGGATCCATCTATCTCTCTCCTCTGCAACCTCGCTGAGTTCGTCACCCCCTGCAGACTGCACTGCCCAATCACACACAGTCACTTCTAATTAGAGCTCTCTGTTCTGATCTCCGGTCGTCGCCCTGGGAGACCCCATAGCAACCAAACACGTACTCTGAGACAATTAGGAAGTAGTGATCTGACAAGAAAACGCATCTATTGCACACAAAAACACACATGCATGAGCTTGCATCTAACAAGAGCATACAAATGAACAAACAAATTATGTATCAAGTCACAACTATAATTTGGGAAACAGATGCACATATGTGTTTGACTGCTCCTGTTAACACACACACACACACACAGTTGTTTTGAACCCTGCGTATGATAGAGAGAGACCCTTATTAAACAGACCACCTGCTGCTGGTCTTTCTCCTCAATTTTCAAGACTGCAAGCAGGAAATATGGTCTTCATCTCATCACATCTTTTTCTGGCTATATAAACTGGTTAAAAATAGAAGCCTTGCCTAAAGCCAAAGCAAATGATCATTCCTCCGGTTCATCTTCAGCCTTGTGATCACAGCATCTTCCAAGTATTCCATACTGCATGACACTGAAACCAGAACAGGGGACAGAGAAGTGACAGCAAGAGACTCGCATGGGACTAGTTGTCCCCGAGGAGACAACTAGCACAGACATTTGTGGTTTTAGCAGATAACAGATCAGGTTATCTACTGCACTTTGGCGAACATGGAGGTCCTCTGAGAAATCTGAGAATGGGGATTCTTCTATCCATATGAATGTTTATGATTGAAGTATATATTTTGGCATTTACTGAATAACTAAAGATAACATAATCAAAGCAATATAGATGAAATAATATATATTAAAAGTTAAAATTAAAAGTTTTTAAATTGCTTGTTTTATTGTTGTGATTTTCTTTATTTTATCTTTTTCTCTTCTCTTTTATGTAAAGCACTTTGAATTACCATTGTGTATGAAATGTGCTATATATAAATAAACTTGCCTTGCCTTGCCTTTTTTTTGATTCAAGAATTTTAGAATATTAGTTTCATTCTGCTTTCTGAAGACTGGTCACATTTCATTCATTATATTTATCATGATTATTTTATTCTATTGATAGCACTAGTTTTTAACAGGGAAAAAATATGTAATTTTTATAAAAAATCTTTGTAACATCATGCTTAAAATTAGTTTATTAAACTTTTTGTACATTTAGGAAGTGGGTACTTCACAAGAGGATCCACACATTTCCTGGTCCTTTTTCATAAAAAAGTTGAAAAATCCCTGGATTATGAAACTAATCCAGTCCTAATACTGTTAAAATGTCATTTAAAAATAAAAAAAACCTTCCTGTCTGAATGACTCTTTAGATAGGAATTTGATCTATCTTGACCAGAAACTGAAGATCACAGTCAAAAAGCCCAAACTGATCGATCTCCACAAGCAGCAGTGCATTTCCGGAGTGACAGGAGAGTTAAATGACTGATATTTACAGAGAGATTCAGAGGCGGTGTTGCAGAAGACAGTCTTTAATAAGTGAGCTGGGAGACTCCTGTCTGCATCATCTCCCATCATGCCATTTAAAGGCCACTTATTGCTGTCCTTCACAAAAGCATAATCGATATTCAAAATCACTAAAGGCTCTCAGAATATGGAACTGATAACAGCAAGATGTATTCTCAACAGAGTCTGAAAGGAGAAGGAGAGAAAATGTCAATAATTCACTGAAGGATGAAATTTTAGGAAGCCTTAAAATGGAAAGAGAGCATCCGAACCAGGAAGATATGGTTTTTGAACTAATAAATGACACAGTCTGTTATTCACCTCTGTTTGTGCACCTTCTTGCCCCTCCATCAACACAGTACTCTTGAAAGAAAGAGGTGGAAACAGCTTACACATGCCGGGAAATATGGTCCCATAAGGCACCACAGATGGGTGACTCACTGAAAGACAAATAGCCCTCTTTGATATGCAGGGAACAGAAATGACAGGACCTTTTCAACAGCAAGCTCTTTGGACAGAGGCCGTCTATATTATCCCATAATATACAAACCATTTCAAATAGGGAAATAATAAAGGGCTGGTATTTCAAACGGGAACTAGGAGAAGCAGGGCTGAATTACAGGGGTGACTCTGCTGTTTTTCACAATACATCTCCTAATAGAAGCCAGGTCTGCTGCTGGGAATATCACCTTTAAAGGACACCAGGAGGTCTGAACTTCATCTCACATTTGCTCCACCAATTTATTATATGTAATTTATGTGCTTGTCAGAAGAATGCTGAAAGTTAAAGATGACATATTTAATTGAATGTGAATAAAATGAGGCTGTGTTGTACAATTTGTTCAATATGTTTCCAAGGTTTTGTAGGCTGAATTATTGAGATGCATAATTATTAAAGAGCGTACAGTACTGAATATGAGTAGAATGAATTAATGCATAAACCCTTTATAAAATTATTCTTGCCCATTTATGCCCGTTAAATAATTTATGTAAGAACGGATTTTCCAATTGATTTACACATGAATGAACAGAAAGTAAATCCGTCCCCCATAGCCCTGTTTTTGTGCATGCTTCTATCAATTTAAAGGAAAAGTTCACCCTAAAATACAAATTGTTATACTTTACGTTCAAAAACCTATTTTTCTATCCATTTGATTTTCTTTCTTCCATAGACCACTGAAGATGCTCCATATAATAAAGGTAAATGGTTAACAGATTGACCATAAAAGTAGTCCAAAAGTAGACAAATCGTGCATTATATTCAAAGGCTTCTAAGGCTTTGTAAATGAGGAACAGACAAATTCAAGTTATTTTTCAATGATATTTGCTTTCAAATCTCATTTGTGAAATGTAAATATGTGCATATTTAAATTTGGCATTATGGCAAGAAATGAGATACCAAAGATCCAGTGCTGAATATTATAACATCAATCCTTGACACACTGTATTTGGCTTTACAGATGTCAATGAAATTGCGTAGCTATATGAAATTTGAATATTTTCTCACACAAAGCTATAAAGTCACTGTTAAAATAACTCAGATTTTTGAGATGCGTTTCAGGTATTATAATTGTATGAACAGCATGAAAACATTCTGCGAAACATCTTTTGTTTTCCAGTTAAAAAAATAGAAACTCATTCAGGTTTGGAATTATATTATGGTAAATAAATTATGACATAATTTTAACTTTATTATAGCATATTATCTGACTTAAGCCTATTACTCTTCTCTTCACAAGGTTTGTCTTTTTCTTCCTCCTCATTTGGTCTTAGGTTTCTCTGTTACTGTATTTCACAGTTTCAGCCATGCTTGTCTCTGTCACTCTTTTTATTCTGTCTTTTCTAAACACTTCATCATCAGTGCTCTTTCAGAGACTGTCTTTAGTATTCATAGCACAAACTAAAAACATGCAGCAAAACAAGTTCATAATGACAGATTGCTCCTCCTCTCTTTTCTCTAATGATCTTTTCCTCTTCAGGCCAATGATTAAAATGAGCCGCTGAAGTGGCAGTGTGCTATTTCACATTGACCTTTACTCGTAACACACACACACGCGCACAAAGACTGTGACCAAAATGCAAAAGAAAAATCAAATGATAACAAGCTACCATTAGATACAAGAGGCTGTTCAAGTCAGCATTACATTGTGGGTGATGAGTTGTTTTTCTGAAGAGGACAAAAAAAAGAGAACTATATAAATAAGCAACATTCGCTAACACTGCAGTGACAGAGAGCGAAATGAACTAATTCCTTTAAGATGACCTTATTATTAAAAAATGAATAAATTAATCATTTCCAACTTTGCTCTACAGTAAATGTCTACGAATGTTGGGTACATACTTACTTCACATTCAGGACATACCAAATGAAAATAAAACAGAGGGTTTGGACCAATCAGTGATGAGATTGAATCATTTAAAGCAATTAAGTGTAAACAGGAAGAATCACTCGTGACAGCTTACATTATTATAATTATAAAGGCAAACCTGGAAAACTGAAAAAAAAAAACTGACAAAAACAAACCCTTACTTTAAGCATCCTAGTTGTATTTTGCATGATTAATCATTTATTCCAATTTGTAAAAATGTTATTAATCATAAAACTTCCTTAAACTGACTTCACAAATGCACCAATTTTGACATTACAATTTTATTGATATACTGTAAATATAAAAATACAATAAAATATCAATTCTTGAACAACAATAGTTTATTAACACCGTTAAAGTAAATGTCCAAATGAATATCCAATTTTCATACTGTACATTAATAACAATAATGCTGAGATGCCTAAATTCACTTGAAGTAATTGCTATATTAAATGTAACACTTAAAATGGTTGATTTTAGTGTTATTTCTCTTATTTATTTAGTCAGAACAGTATCTAATTTTAATGTAGGTTTTTGGCAATAATGTGAAAATAAATCTTGGCCAATATATATTTAAATAGTTTCTTTTAATATTGGTGCATTCCTACTTCAAATCTTAGGGCTTTTGTCCAAAATCTCTAAAGACTCTCAAGTAATTTGAGAAAAAATATTCTACTGGCATTTTGTGGTCCAATAATAATAATAATAATATATTTATTATTATTATTATTGTGATTTCTAATTAGTAGATCTTCAGTAAATCCTCTAATTCATAAACCATCTCACATCCCTAATTACATAGGCTTATTAAATCACTTAAGATAAACAGTGAACGTTTATCCTCCTGAAAGGAGGGGGTGAAATGCTATTTCATGCATACTGAGTTTTTTTACACAGAGTTGGATTCCCATGCTAAACATGGACAAAGTTTCAAAAATTAAGTTGTACGTTTGAAGGAGTATTTTTGTTCCCAAAATACTCCTTCCGGTTTGTCATAAGTTTCGGAAAGTTTTTTTCGAGTATGGCTCTGTGTGACGTTAGATGGAGCGGAATTTCCTTATATGGGTCCTAGGGCACTTCTCCCAGAAGAGCGCGCGCTCCAGTATAGCAGAGCACTGAGAGCACAGACATTTCATTGACACTGATCAGAGCAATTCACTGATCAGAGCGAGAGCGTCGCGAAAGGTCACAAAAGAAGTGTGTTTTTGGTTGCCAGGGCAAGACAACCCTGCACAGATTACCAAAAAAAAACAGCATTGAGGGACCAGTGGATGGAGTTTATTTTTACAGAGCATCAACGGAGTTGTGCAAGTGTTTTTGTTTGTTCCCTGCATTTCGAAGATGCTTGTTTTACAAACAAGGCCTAGTTTGACGACGGATTTGCGTATCGTTTATTTCTTAAGGATGATGCAATCCCAACGAAAAAGGGTCACGATCGTGTGTTGGAAGCGCAGGTGGTGAGTAAAACTGCCTCCTTGTTAGTGTGTCTGCCTCCCATGCTAGAGACCCGGGTTCGAGCCCCGCTCGGAGCGAGTCGTTGCTGCTGCTGCTCTCGTTCAGTTTCAGCCTCGGGATCTGATTCTGGATCATAAATAAACGGCTGAATCTGACTGTTAGCCATGGTTTGTTTTGGATGATGGTTTTTCCCTCACGGTAAAAGCCTACTGGCGCTCGTGATTCTTTAGCTCCACCCACACGTCACGCCTCCAGCCGGTCGTGTTTTTCCGGGAAAAATCGGTACAGACTATCTTTCTCTTATGAATATAATAAAACTAAAGACTTTTTGGAGTTATGAAGGATGCAGTACTACTCTATAGGTACTCAAGATTAACAGGATATTGAGTGGAAACGAGCATTTCACCCCCCCTTGAAGCCTTGAACAAGTGGACACACAAGTCCAGTTGCTGAGAGCCAGAGACCATGTGTGTCAGTGAAAATATTTGCTGATGATTAGTTCCTCATTAGAGAGTGTTGTTTATGTGCAGAGCTGACACTCTTAACATGATTTCCTCTCATATACAGCAGCGTCAGACCATGACAGGCCTCTCACATCATACTGATAATACTAAACACAAGCTGTTCTGTGAATACTGAAGCGATGAGTCTGAGATCCTCAGTAAGACATAACACACACATACAGAACACACACAATATGGTTTGCAGCATTTGTCAAGCACTAAGCAGAGACATTAACCTGAGGTGACAAACTGATGATAAACAACAGCAGCTAGAGGCTAAGTGCGTGAAAACAATCCCATAAACGTGTGCAAACACACAGGCGCCCCAGAGAACACACACCTGAGTGATTACACAAACACAAATCAGAAACATTTACAAAGTAATGCAAGAAACCATGTTTGTCAGAATGAGATGGAGAGAGAAGCTCCTTGCAGTCCTTAAAGTCAACATATTCACAAAATGACACCACAAAAAAGTTCTATATTAATTTGACATTAACAAGTTGGTAAAGTAAAAGCATGACACAAGCTTAAAAATAAATTTGTGTAAAACAATATATTTTAGTTACCTTTGTTTTGGCTACTTTTTCCACTTTGTGCATTATTAGTAATGGAGACCTATTATGCCCCTTTATATATATATATATATATATATATATATATATATATATATACACACATAATTGAAATACCGGTAAAACTCCATAAACATGCATTTCAGTCTGCTCACTCCACAACAGATAGTTTATTCTTGTATTCAGATCTTTATTTCAGTATTCAGAACATAACTGTGATGAAAAGCATAGATATAAAACAAACAAAAGTGAATTTGGCATTCATTATGAATTTATTATGGCCTAATTTCCAAGGTTAAACTATTTATTTAAAGCAGAATAAAACAAGGGTTAACTGTATGTGTACTGCTCTTATCCTGCAATCCGTTTCTCCGTCAGATTTTTAATGAATCGGTTGATTTTGAAGTTTACAAAACTGATCTGAATGACTCATTCGCAAATCATTCAATGGCCTGATCTCAACAACAAACATCTTTCTATCAGAGAATAACAACTTACATTTTAGACTAATTATTGCATAATTCTATTGATTCTCTTCGAAATATTTTGAAGAGAAAGTGATACAGATTTATGACAGTTTTATTTTTGAGTGAACTGTCCCTCCCTTTAAGATGCATACCATTTAGAACAATGTTCTTAAGATGCCTTAAAATGTTTCCTCAGTAGGCACTTAAGTTTTGGAAAAGAGTGAAAGAGAGAGTGTGCGAGAAAAGAAGTCTGTGCATTCTCCTGGCTTTGCAGGCAACTGTGAGCTGGAAGAAGGTTCTTGTACTGATGTAAGTTGTGACTTTTCTGATTAATCACAGTAAGAGATACTGCTAGACCTCACTAGCATCACAAAAACAGCCCATTATCTTTTACACACAGCCATTTCTCTACTCTAGAAATTTACAGAGAGACAAACAGGAAGTTACAGGACAATCACACTACCAGTGTTATGATAGGGCACAAAACACAAGTGGAATACAAAACACACTATCAGCCAGAGAGCATCACTACTGCTGACGTCTCACGTTCAACACATGAAGTCTGGATTCACTCTTGAGGTGCAGAACCAAATTAACCTAAACAAAAGCCACAGCTTGGTTTTCCACGAAAGATACTAAAAGTGAGCTCTGTTCAATCTTTATGAAATTTTCCCTGCAATCCATCCAGTTTGAAAGTATCAGCATGAGTGTGCATGTGATCATGAGTTTAATGTGAATGTTACAGGGGTCTGAGATGACTCATGGAGAGAAACATTTAATCTTGATGTCTCTGAGATCAAAATTATAATGACATCAGTTGCATGAGCTGACTTCTGAATTTGTTTTATTCAGAATACATGTAAGTCTGGATAGATGTCTTATGTATGCTCACCAAGACTGCATTTGTATATTTAAAGAAAGATACAGTAAAAACAGCAATAGAAATAAGTTATTTGTATATTAAACAGCTTTTATTATACAGCCTTGGTGAAGAAGAGACTCCTTTCAAAATCATTAAAAAAAGAAAGAAATGTAAAACTTTTTGACATAAATGTCCTACACACTCTCTCTTAACACACACTTTCTGCTGAAATGGACTTTAAACTGAATAACTTTCCCACAGGGCTGAGTGGGTGAGAGGCTGTTCAGGGAAGTGGGTTAATCGTCAGTTTGATTACATCATTAAGAGATGTTTTCCAGTGGCATACAGGAGAGGGTGTTGAGCTAGTCGAGCAGAAACAGACAGATGGCTTCAAGTCTCACGTTATTACCTCAAATACACTCAAAGTGAGAAATAAGAGGAGAATTCATCATTTCTTTAAGGTGCCATAGAATGCAAAAATCACTTTTATAAGGGGTTTGAACAGTTGTGTGGCCACATTGTGTGAAAACAACCAGCCTTTAATGGTAAAAATCCCAATAAATCATAAACAGTCCAAAGAGCGCGAAAAAGCCATTAAAAGTGTTGTGTGTTGGGATACACCAACAAACATAGGAGTCTCTATAGACCGCTGAGTACACGGTCTTTACATTTAATTTAGGAGATGTCCAGAAAAAAATGTTTGTGCTAAAATTTTACGTCAGAATGCCTAAGGGTCAGTTCAGTGCTGGAGTTGTGAAAAGACCTCTTCTGAAAGAGGGATCGATACCAACACTTTGTGTGCAAACGTCCAGACTCCAGCCAAAGTAAGCATCACGCATCATATTTTGTTTTCCAAAAGAACTTCTTGGCTCTCTGTAAGGCTCAATGCTATAGCTACCATTGTCTCTGCTTGTTTTCACTAATGCTGCCTTCACGTGCTAGCAAAACGATTGTAAATAGGAATGTGGTAGTTAAAATTGCGTTGTGTGAAACAATGTGAGGTCAGTAACACGGTCATCACCAGTTAAACCAGTGGTATGCCCACAAGCATGGGCTCTTGAAGCTCCATACTCTTCTGAAAAGGGAGGTGGGAGCTCATTTTCATGTCAAGGGGACAAACACAAAAACAGCCTGAAAGTGTCAATTTCAACAAGCTATAAAAAATTACCTGTGAGGTATTTTGAGATAAAACTTCACATACACACTCTGGGGACATCAGAGAACAATTTAAAATATTGTATCAAGGCATTCTATGGGAGCTTTAATGACTGATGGGAATTGTAAAGCATTTATAAAATTTCATAATGCAAGAAATACATTTCAGGCCAGTAAACTACATGATGCTGATTAGAGTGACTGCTTGATTGCTACTGTAACCTAGAACTGCTTTTAGGAGCTGAAGAGGGAATTTGTGCCATTTTAACTGAAAGTGATATCTATTACACTCTAGCACCTGCACAAACATCTGCCACAAGCATTTTTCTTCAATGAGAACCTTCATTTGTCTGTCAAAATATTTCTGGTTAATTACTTCAAAAACCTAAAACCTTAGTTTTTCAAAGATGTAAAAAATAATTTAAAATCACACATTTTAAAAGTGGTTTCAGTCACAAATACTAAAATAAGTGAAGAAGTATTAATTTCTAAAGCATTACACTTTTTTAATTGGAAAAAAATCACTTGTTGCACTTTTTTAAAAAATGAAAAAATTAAGAAAACAAATCTGATAATGTTAGAGAATTGTTCTGTTTCTGTGTTATATTGGAGAATTAATCTAGCTCTTAATTTGGATATTTAATTGTTTATATTTAGATTTTTTGTCTCTCTGTCATCTAACACTCAATTACTTAATTGTTAAAAAACAATAATTTAATAACACTGTTCAAAGGGATAGTTCACCCAAAAAATTTAAATTCTGTTATCATTTACCATCAAGTTATTCCAGTCCAAACTGTATGAAATATGTTCTAATTCTATTGAACAAAAAATAAATATTTTGAAGAATGTGAAAATGTTCAAATAATTTCTAGAAGCCCTTAATGTCCAAAGCATTGAAAAATACTTGCGATGTCAATGGCTACCGTCAACTGTTTGGTTATCAACATTCTTAAAAAAAAAAAAAATTCTGTTCAACACTGTTCTAAACTCATTTAATACAGTTTGGAAAAACCTGAGAGCAAGTAAAGCATGACAGAATTTTTTGAGTGAATCAAGTTTAAATGTAACACTCCCCTATTGAAAGACAAATATACTAAAAATGTATTTAAAAATACATTTATTTCATGCTAAGTGTACTAAAAATACATTTACATATTTATGTACTTAATAAAAATATCCTGCAATTTTACTCTTGGTATACTAAACTGGTATATTTAAAGGCCAACAGACGATATACTGGACTGAAGTATATTTGATTGTGCTAAAGTGGAACTATTGCAAGTATACCTCAGGTACACTTTTAACATCATGCATTTAAAGACCCATATTATTCAAAGATCATACAATCCTCATCAATAGTAACATTAAAACACATTCTAGAAATCATGATTTCATTATTTCAAATTAATTACTGGCCTATCAGATTTTTAAATATCAATGCATCCCTACAAATCCTGATATCTGACCAGAAACAGGACCACTCGGTCTGACCACATTCTTCCCTTCTGCAGCGCAGTAATGAGAGAGCAGGTTGCAAGACATGCTGGGCCACTGCTGCTGCAGTCTGGACCCATCCAGCCTCCCCTGCTAATTAAAACCCTTGGCTTACAGACATCGTCCAATCAGAGCACTAAATAAAAGCTACTGGGATGAATGGTACAGCACTATACTGAGGTTTGGCACTGAGCGTGAGGATGAGGAGAGCAGCAGCGAAGGCTGACTCATGCACTCAGGCATAATGCATCAGCATCGTGGAGATGAAAGCCCAAACGATCCCCCTTGATTTACCTGGCACTGCATTAAAGCAAAAGACAGAAGGTGAGCCATTAAATGTACTGTCAAATTCATATCTCATTTGGAACAACAGAGAAAATCCTGTCTGATATCTTTGAAGAAAAGCCTGATGGGAGAGCAAAATTGGAAAACAGTAGGGAATTAATTCAGCACTTTTGGGTGACTTCATAAATAACTAAAATAAAGTGGAAATAATTAAAATAAAAGTCCACACATGCAGCGGCTCGCACTGCATGAATGACCAGCAGCATATATTACAATAAACGTGCACCACTGTGCTGTGACCGAAGCTTTAATCACTCTGAATAAAAAGGGTCAGGGAGAAAGTAGCCTTGTTCGGGCAAGCTGTCTCAGTGGGGCTGATGCCTAACAGCGCTTAAAGAGCCTGTCTGGTAAGGCTTGGCCTCAGCCCAACACAATTAATACTGCTAAGCACAAAAAAATCAATCAGCACAAATTTGGCACATGTTTAGAACTGGCTGTACAGAACGCCAGGCCAGATCTCAAGTGACTTGCAGCCTGAGAGCCACAGTACCAGAATCACAACACTGGAAAACAACATGTCTCGTCACACTACTGGATGTTGTAGGGCAATTTCACAATAATCAGAACTCGTATACAGTCTTAAAGGGACAGTGCACCCAAAATGAAAATGTCATCTGTCATCTTTTAGTCACCCTCGTATCGCTCCTCATTACTCCCATACAATTTTGTGTTTCGGCCATTCATATTTATAGTGTTTCGTCTAAGAACAAATCAATCCAACAAATCATGTTATCTACTTTCAGGCAATGACTCATTCTTCATTTACTGACATCTCTTCCTTATGAAGTGCGTGACTGTAATAAACAAGCAAAATATTTTGTTTGTGAATGAGTATTTGCTGACAAACAATGACTGAACGAAATTGGGCATATCAGTCATTTAGTTCAGCAATCGAGTCGTCTTGTTCAACAAGGAAACAAAGTGGGATCAACAACATTTCAAGTGGAACTCAGTTTGTGCAGAAATGTTAGATAACCATGCACAATTAAAATGAAGTAACAATGAATTACTTTGTTTTTGAACAAATCCATTGAGGGATTTATTAAACGATTGGTGTACTAACTAATCAGGTGGACACAAGGAAGTTCGAGGCGGTCTGTGTACAAATGTAGAGAAAATTAGTGTAACAAATGAAAAAAAAAACACACACACAAAAAAAGATTTGATGAAATCAATTTTATTTGAAAATTTGATTAAAAATAAATACTAAATTGATCTGAATAAATATTTAAATCTAATAATATAAATCAGTATAGTAAAAACAGTATAGACTAGGGCTGAATAAAAGAATCGATTAATCAACTCTCATTTTAACGACAATAAATCTCAAGAATCGATTAGTTTAGCCTGTTTTGAGTTAATGAATGGAAATTGTAGCTCACATCCCATTTAATAAATAACAAAAAGCTTTGTGCTTTGCTAGTTTTGATATGAAAAAGTCACAATCTTAAATTCTATTTTTTTTTTTTTGATTTTAAAAGAAAGAGTACAACTTACCAAAATTCATATAGTAAAATAAAATTTCATTCATAAAATTCAACTGTAGAGAGAAGCATTTTGCTAAATATATGCACCATATAACATAATTCTTTAATGTTTGATTCAAGTTTTTATGACAGCCACCATTTAAAGCTGCGGTAGGGAACTTTTGACGCTCTAGCGGTTAATAAACAGAACTGCTTGCGTCTTGCGGAAAAACATCGTAGCCAGAACTACTTCTCTCTGTTTATGTCTATGAAGAATCACAAAGGTACTGGGTTACTCCGCCGCGGTACCCCTGAAGCAATCTAAAATAGTCAGAATATAAACACTTATTATAGGTGCACCCTAGTGATTCAGGACAAGCTAAAAACACGGTTTGGAAAATGGATTCATGGTGTACTCGCTTATTATATACATTTTTCTACATTTTGAACACAAACAAAGTTACGGACCGCAGCTCTGATTGGTTGATTTCTTACTGGGAGCGGTCCGTAACTGCAAATGGCAATAGGACCACTGGGAGGAGCCAGAAGTGACTTACAATTGCCATGTATGTCAGAGGTCACACACCTCTGGAGCAACTAGGGGTTAAGTGTCTTGCTCAGGGACACATTGTTGTCTCACAGTGGATTCGAACCTGGGTCTCTCACACCAAAGGAATGTGTCTTATCAACTGTGCCAACAACACACCCATCCCATTTATAGTCAAATTGCAACTAAACTATAATAAAAACTTAATTGAGTGTAATTTAAGCATTTGTATTCAGATCAGTTAATTTTAATCTTCAACAGAAATGTATTACCAACTGACTCTCATGTACTGTACATTACAGCATTAGTTATATATCATAAGAATTAGAAAACCTTGCATTTACTGTGCCTGATATATATCCAAAATAATATACATGAAATCAAACTGAATCGAATCAGAAATTGAAGGCACTTAAACATAATCAGGAATTTCAAGTTAGGGCTATTCAGATTTTGCAACGAGTTCATGTTGGTCAAATAAAATGGAGAAAACGGTCTGATTTAAAAGTGAGTTCTGTGTGAACTGGATTTCTACTCTACTGCCAAATGACAACAGACCCCTTGAAAACCTCCGATATAATCTACACAAATGGTCAATGAACAAGATTATTCAGTTTAAACTCTTCTAATCAAGGGTTTGTTTCAAAACCATTACCAGTAATACAACTGAAGTACGATACCAAGAAAGTGGAGATGACTCACACAAACGCCATTGGCTCTCATTTGTCGTGTGATGCGTCATTCTGCAAAACACTTTTTTTCTGGTCCATTTAAGACAGACAATCAGATTTTGAACAACATGAGAGTGAGTAAATTATGATCAATGCTCCATTTTAGGCTGAGCTAACCCTTTTACGGGTTATTTTTTGCACTAATAACAAAGCATCTGATGATGATTACAACCCTGATTTTAGCAGCATGGATTTTAGTATTTTCTGAACATGGATCAGAAAGACACATCATTTCATTTCTCTTTATGTAGCCCTCAGCCCTACCCCCATGTCCCCCTGGTGACTATTTAGTGTTTGTGAAGCCCTGAGCACAAATTACTGGCCTTTCTAAATATAGGAACCTTGCAGAAGAGACATAAGAGCCCCTCCTACCACAACCACAGCTGTGTTTCTATGCTTGTGTGTTTGTGTGAAGAACTTTGAGTGGGGGATTGTTCATGCGTTGGCCATCTCATATTTAGCTCATGTTACTTCATAAGTATATTAATATCATATTTAATGCTGTACACAATATGTATAGAGTGTGAATTCTGAGTGTGTGTTTATCTGTGAGTAATATGGCACTCTGAGGGAAAGATTCACCACCCACTCGGCGTCACAATCAGTGAGGCAGGGGAAATAAGTACATGAAATATACATTAGAGTTGAACTATAGCACAACAGCAGAGCTGCAATGCAGTGAGAGGAGAGCAAAAATATAGATCTGAAGGAATCCCAGATAAACATGTGAGATAGTGTGCTCATTTCCCTATTTTTACTCACTTGTCTGTGATAATTCAAGTTAACACTTATTACCAAGCACTTAAAAGTGGATTTGATAGCAGTAAAAAAAAAAAAAAAAACCTTTAGGATGGAGGGATAGATGGACATACACACACATAAGTATTTTTTATATATGTATGTAAAAAAATCTGATAACACTTTACTTAAAGCCTTTATGAATAATGCATTATAAATGGTTATAACAGACTATAACGCATTATAATAATTATGCATAATGTGCATTGTAATACATTATATCTTGTAGTAAATAATTCTAAACAAATTTTATCATGTAACAATGAATTTATAATGAATGAATTATGGTTGCAATTATTCATGAGATTGTACAATGCATTATAAGGTGCACTGCAAGGCATAATTCATGAATTAAAAGTATTTTTATAATGCATTACACATAAAGGCTTTACGTGTTACCAAAAACCTTATAAATGTAGTCTCTTACAGAAAAATCTGCATTGTGATTTCTGTAGATCTGCCATTCAGTCAAAAATGTGGCTACATACTGTAGGTCTATGCACGTGGGCACACACTCACACACAACTATAAACCTAAATGAGAAACAGCTAATGAAGCTCATCCCCATGTGCATAAAGGAGAGGAAAATACCTTATTAAAGAAATGCTGTTATATAAGACCCAGGGCACTACTTCCCTCTTCCCTGTGGGAATCATATGGAGTAGCAATTTATGGAGAGAGTGGGGTGGAAGAGGTTGAACAATTACTGTTTGTGAGAAAGAGAGAGAGAGAGAGAGGTAATGAAAGGCTAAGCAGTCAGTGATGCTCCAATGAAAGCTGCTGTCATGCTGAGTGCTGCCATATGATGTCTGGAAAACAAAGAAACCTAAAATTGGAATAGAGTGGATTCTGATTGGATCTGTTTCTCATACAAAAAGACAACATGTGAGTGACAGCAATAAATCCCACCTTCTGTTTAGCATCTGCATGTTCATGTCACTGTCTTCTGCTATATTCTGTCTAGCTTTAACAAAAGCTCCTGTCATCACTTTAGAATACAGTCTAAGGATAATTTCATATTCAACCACTAGCATAAAAAAACAGTTCACAAAAAAGAACATATATTAAAGGGATAGTTCAGCCTCGTGTCGTTCCATACCTGTACGAATTTCTTTCTTCTGCTGAACACAAAAAATAAGATATTTTGAAGAATTGGAGAACAGGTGACGGTAGCCATTGACCTCCATGGTATGTTCAATTGGTTGCTGTCCACTGTTTAGCTACCACCATTATTCAAAATATCTTATTTTTGCATACTTTTCTAGAGTAAATGATGTTAAAATTTCTGTTTTTGGGTGAACTGTAACTTTAAAAAATAAGGAAACTTCAAAACCTGTATGACTTTCCTTTTTCTGTGGAAGATAAAAGCTGCTTAAACTGAATTTAATGAAGCTATTTTCCATATGAAGGGTCTGTCAAGCTACAAAACTAGCAAAACAATCTATGCATAAGAAACCTCACATCAAGTTAATAATACAAAATAATTATGTTTCAAATATATCTTAGAAAAAATGGTTTCCACAAAGTTTCCACAAAAATATGAAGAAGCACTGTTTTCAATATTGACAATAAGGAATGTAAGGAGAGCAAATCAGCATATTCCGATTTCTGAACGATCATTTGACACAGAAAACTGGAATAATGACTATAGGTTACATTTTAAAATATATTTAAAAAATAAATAATTCCTTTTAAATTGTATGAATATTTCACAGTATTATACAAATAAATGCAGCCTTTATGAGCATTAAAGACTTCTTTCAAAAATTCTGAAAAGTAGTGTTTATTAAAAAAAATGGCTGCAGTAATGCAATAAATTATGAAAAAAGACAGACGCAGTTATAATCATACTTCTATAAGGTTGGTGTAATCAAGTATGGTGTTGTTTTGCAATTTATGTTCCATTTTTTGCCATGCATCTGTGTTTAAAGTGCTGAGTCGTGTGTGTGTGCATGTCTCATATCAGACATACGTAGGGTTTGATGAAAGTACAGCAAAAATGAGTGCCATATAAATACCTTTGATATATCTCTACCCTCCCACATCCACTGGTGACTCAGTATGTGTGTTTAATTAGGTTAAAGTGCTGGCAGGTTAGTCCAAATTTGGGCAGGCGTACACAGTGATCCCAATGTCTTTATGTCATTTACGTTGTAGTCGCATAACAAAAGAGCCCATCTCTGGCAGTACACGACGTTACGCTCTGAGGTATTCTGGGAAGCACACTGGCAGGACATTACAGCGTGCTCTCCTCTCATCAAACACTTTATTTAGTATGTGTCAGAGAGAGATACTGAGAGTGAGTGAGTGTTTACTGGTGCATGACACTGAAAAACATTAGTTTTCACTTAAAATATATGTTTTATGTTGTGTGAATGCCAGTTGTATTGTTTATCTATTAATGATTCTTCTCATGCCTTTTTTCCAGCAAAGTCATTGAGAAAAAAATTAAATCCATCTACAATTTTATCACATTCATCCAGAATAAACATGCTAATGAAGCTCAGTTTGTCAAGCCAAGATGAGCTGCAGACTAAATAGAAATATAATTACTCAACAGCCCTCTCGCTCCCAGTGGCCCACTTTTAATAATCCACAATGAGGAAAGAAGGGAAGTTGAGGACAGACAAGAGGTGATTCTCTGAAACTGTGCGTCCTTGGATCCTTTTCTGGAGTCTTAGCTCCACCCTTTTAAGACGTGAGGTACAGATAAGTCCTGCTCACTCAAGCGCCTCTTCAAAGTGACGTCAAATTTTGATTACTCTGTGCAGCTTTATTACCTTAAGAAGCTCTTGAGGGATCCGCCGTTGTTGCTGGAGCTAATCAAGATATTCTTGTCTGGATATTTTTATCTGTCTCAATAAAAAGAGATAAATATATTGAAGTATGCGAAATGTAAGTTTTATTTTAAACTGCAAAGTTAAAACTTAACTTAAAGTGATAGTTCACAAGAAACAAGAACTCTCTTTCTTCTGTAGAACAAAAAAGAGGATCTCATGCATATCAGTGAAGATCAAAACAACACAGAACACAACTTTCATTTCATGGACAAAAACAGTTAAAACATTCATCAAATACACTTCTGTTCAAAAGTCTGGGGCTAGTCAGATTTTTTTATGCTTTTGAAAGAAGTCTTTTATGCTCACCAAGGCTGCATTTATTTGATCAAAAATACAGTAAAATCAGTAATATTGTGAAATGTTATTGCAATTTGAAATAATAATATTTCTATTCATAAATATCTTACAATGTAATTTATTCTGTAATGTAAAAGCTGACTTTACAGCATCATTACTGCAGTCTTAAGTGTCACATTATCCTTCACGATCCTTCACTCAAGAAACAATTTTTACTATCATTAATTTAGAAAACAGTTGTGCTACTTAGTATTTTTGCATCCATATTTTTTTTTGATGAATAGAATGTTATAAATCTTGTAATAACATTATTAAAGTTTTTACTGTCACTTTTGTACAGTTTAATGTGTCCTTGCTGACTAAAAGTATTCATTATAAAAAGATCTTAATGGCTCCAAACTTTTGAACAGCGGTCCATATCTTACACTCCTGAGAATCAATCTGTCTTGCTCCGGTGTAGAGCCCCATCCCTCTGAACAACTGCAAGCATCTGTATTAGGTGTGCCAGGGGAACTATGGGTAATGTTCTCCTCTCTGTCAGCGTGAGTAATGAAAAGAGTGCATTTCTTTGGGTTGAGACAGACAGAATGGGTGGGCGCTACATTAAGCACATACACCGCGGTCATCCGGGAGAGCGTAAATTGGCGCTATGGGAGATGTATTCAGGGGAGTCGGGTCTACTGGGCTATCTGCCTCAGTAACAATATGACACAGAGAGAAGCAAACATGAGGAGGAAAGAGAGAGACAGTCGGGAGAGGAAAGAGGGAAAGAGATGAGAGAGTATGATATAAAAGGAACTGTACCACAAGCCAAATAAACCTCTCCTGTAAGGCCGAAGAGCTCAGAAACATAATCACTCACACACAGATATATAAGGGTGTTTTTCTACTTTTGACACTTTGGCCTTGTGGACTGTGAAAATATACACTCTTAAAACACACTTTTCACTTTCCCACCAGTTTATTTGTCTGCTAGCAATGCCCAAAAGAGGACACACTGTGCATTCAACACACAAGAATGCTATCATTTCTCTCCTGAATGTCGAGAACAAATACTATCATTTTTATATTTTACATCCTAAACATACATCATTAAATAATATTTCAACACTTTCGGCATAAATTTTTACGAATTACAACCTGATTTTGAAATTATGCAGACGTGTAGGTAATATTTACCTTCATTTTCACACTCATCATATGCCTATCAACCTCTTGGTAGCCAAACACACTGATTTTTAATAAAACTTATTGTTACGTTATCTGATTATCATGAACAAATCTAATTGTCCTTAGATCTCAGATTGCATGCTATGCAAATGATGCAGTGGAAATGACATTTTAAATTGGCTAAATCTTTTTTTGTTTTGATACAGCAAGGCTAATAGCATGCATAACTCGCATAGTATGTATGCTAAATACAATTAAATTACCACACTTTGCATAATTTGACAAAAATGCATAATTTGTTAGCATCATAATCGCTGGTCGTGATGAAAATGACACTATAACTAAGGGTTACTGATTGTGAAAAATTAACACTTTTAGTCGAAAGTTGAGGGATATAGAAAATATTTATATTTCAACTAAATGCTGTCCACTTGACTTTTCTATTTACAGAAAAATATAATGGTTTCCATAATTATCTATAAACACAATAACGTTTTACATATCTTACCAACCCCAAACTTTGAAAACGTAGTGTATAATTATTTCCACACACACACAAAAACATTCAAATAGTTAATGCCATTTACACAAATTGTTTGTATTATCATAGTTTTAAAATGTAATGATTCATATTTTATGGATTTTCACATAGTTTAATTCTGAGACTGGGATAAGGTTAAGACAATAAAACTTGTTACTCAAATAAGTTTAAGAAGTACCCGAGGCAGGGTAAAAAATTGTATGTGATATTCACATAACAAAAAAATAAAGCAGCAATCTCTTAGTTTTAATAAAAATCAATCCCTGAGGCATAAAAGTGCCTGAACTCGAAGAAACATCTATGTACATATACAAACACATCTACACCAAAGCCATTAAATGAGCAGAGAGATGGAAATGAGACTAATCTCAGAGCTGAGCCGCAGAGAAATCCGCCTTTTCAGCTTCCACCATCTGGAGCAGAAGAGCATGATGAGCCGAATCAGTGCCACACACACACACACACACACACAGACAAACCTCTCACACTACAAAAAAAGGGCGTGTAGGAACACCAAACATTCGGTTCTTACTTAAAAAGTAAATACTGCTGAGTCTCAGCACACATATACTTTTGTACAATAATCAGCTTACAGCAGCAAGTGTCTGGGTGTCTGTGCGGTCAAAGAGAAATAGACTGTGATGAGGATGAGGATGGTGCGTGGGCGGGTGGCAGACGTGTGTGTGTGTGTGTGTGTGTGCCGTCCTCGCCACTGGCTCTCCTCTGCAGTATCACCCTAAGCAGCTTTCTGCTGTTCACTGGCTGTATGAGTGTGTGCTGAAGACACACTGACAAGACACTCAAGAGACTGAGGCTCCTTTAAAAGTGCACGCATTAGGAATCTAATACACTTTAAAACATTTGCCATTACTGTTTACGCATTCACACACGCAGTGACATCAGATGGCTATAGCATTAGATGTGCAGTCAAACATGACCGACCATTTATGCCACAACTGTTTCCTACCGTCAGATTGATATCATACTCACCAATTTGACAAAACTCCTTCTAAATCCATAATCAAAGTCCAAGAGAAAACCTGGAAGATTTCAGACCTGGTTACTATGGCAATAATCTCAGTGGAGCAAAAGTGGAAGCGTGTCGTGATCACAGTGTGAGCTGGGCTTGAGCTCCTGTGTGATGGTACCGAATTTCCAGACTGTATAAAAGTTGACAGAGCAACAGTTCTCCGGAGATTGATGAGTTTCTGTACTCTGACTGCTGCAGTGGCATTTAAGCAGAACAAGATGAATGCACTTGTCTGCGGGAGAGGTTCGGAGACATATGCGCTAATGAGTGAAAGTTCTTCATCAGCGTGTTGCTGCATCTACGACATGAAATTCACAGCAGCAGTTGATCACCTGGCGAACGACTCAAGAGAGAGTATTTTTATACTATGAAGAAACCGATAAATTCTCCTCCACAAGTGCAAAACAACTGATGAATTCAAGGAATCAACAGGCGCTGAGTTTATTCTTGGCACCAGATGAAAGCAAACACGGTTTTTGTGTGTGTGTGTGTGTTTTCTCAGAGATACAGTGAGAAACAGGCATGCTGGGTAGTGATATCAAGCTGAGCAGATAAACATTTTCAAACAATTGCCCTTTGAGATCTATAGCGGTGCAAGCACACAATTTTTGCTCTCATTCAAGTACCGACACACACACACACACACACACACACACACACACACACACACACACACACTCTTTCATGCTCATGAATTATTAGTTATTCTTATTATAAGTTTCTATAGGGATGTGAATGCAAGAGCCTTACATACATAAATATATGTTACATCAGTATGTATGCTGAAAAAATTTGTTCCATCTGTATCTAAATCATCCCTCGTCTTGACCCTGAGCTGATCCGGGCATAAAAAGAGGAATATTTTTTGCCGTACGAGGTTGTGAGTTTGAATCTTGTGCAACTGAATTGAATTTCTTTGTAAATGCATCAGTAATGGAGTATTTAGCTTTTATTTTGGGACTTTACTAGAACTAGATGACATTTAACAAATTAATAAATACATTTATTAATTAAAAATAAATAATAAACAAACTAATTAATTAAAAAATACAGATTCAGATGGTTTAAACCAGCTAAATAACCTAGAGGAGTTATGCTTATGTTTCAGTTTGATAAAAGAATAACCAAATGAAATGTAAAAGAAACGAAACCCCGTCTGTCTCTGTGGGCTCCACATCACGACTTCACTGCGTCAGTGTCAAACTAAAGCACACGGAGGGTTAATTATTTGCCAACGGTTTGACTTTTCCACAGAGCTAACCATTGCCATAGAAACAGAAGTGAAGATGAATTACTTGTGATTTGATATTGAATGAACATGATATGTGAGTTTGTTAAATTATTATTATTTTTGGAGAAAGAAAGTTGGAAGTTGGACGTTGCTTGTCAGGAGACAGAACGTAGAAAGATTTAAAACTGATTAAAAATTACTGAAGGATGTAACATAAGGCTATGGATGAAGAAATGCTATAAAGAAAGAAAGAAAGAGGGCAATGTGAAAAGGGAAATATCTAATAATAATGCAGAGGACAGAACGGAGAGAAAAATCAGTGAAAAGATGACAGCTGGAAACAGAGTGCATTAAATTCATCCCCACTGGCCCTCTTGGCCCTTCATTACTTAGTGGGCAGCTTTAGAGTAAGTGCCAGAAGAAGCATTAGCTGAATTGCCGGTAAAACTCCTCTTAAATGGCCCATAATTCTCCCCGAGGTTCAGCCAAGCTGAAGAACGTAGATGGAGATGGCGAAAGAGTAATCGCCTATCTAGTCTTTACCTAAACATACTTGGAAATGTCAGATAAAACATTACATAAGAAAAAAAACATGGCATCTTAAAAACCAGTTTTTGGCAATGACATATATATGGATAAATTTGAATTTGAGGACTCAATTTGCTACAAAATGAAATAAACAGATTTCAAGGAGGAGTTTAAACCCTCGAAATAAGATCTACAGTAGGGCTGGGCAGTACAACTAAAATATACACTACTGTGCAAGCAGATTAGGCCATTCGTATTTTCACCACCAAAAAATGATTTTAAGCCAGTTATTTCTATCTTTTGCTGTAGTGTGTCAGTAGGGCTGTGTATTGCCAGTAAGGTAACGATATGATATGTATCCTTATACAGACGCCACAATCTGATACTGTACATATCATGATACGTGACTACACTAAATGTAACCTAAAATGTATTACAATACTCATTCAAATATGTTAATAAAAACATCTTTACATTGCTGGTAGTAATGCTGAGCAAAAAATCTAATGCGATTTCCATGCGCATCTCGTCAGTAAAGCCACTCCTGTGATTTGAGGTAAATCGACCAGCACATGCTTTCAGATGGAGTGGCATTTACTACACAGAGCCGTAGTTAACTGACAAGATACACAAAATCACATTCAAGATTGCAGGCGATTCGTTGGCGATTATGAACACAAGTTTGTGTAGCTTGTCAGTGAACTACGGCTCTGTGTAGTAAATGCCGTTCCTTCTGAAACAGGGTTGAAAGGTTTTACAACAAAACCCGTCCAATTGCTATTGAATACTCCAGGAGAAATCACGGGAAGATAAAATACAAATTTTTCGGTGGGGTTCCTCCAGTAAAATTCGCATTCCAGGGGCTGAATATCATGGTGATGGGGGGCGCTTTAACCCAGGGACATGAAAAACAATCTGCGGCAACAGTGTTTAAGTAGCTTCATTCCATGGGAAAACCATGGACTTGGCAACACTGATCTGGAAACCTGCTGGCGATTTACTACTAATCAGAGGAGCGGCTTTACTGATGAGATGTGCATGAAAATTGCATTCGATTTTTTGCAAAGCCCTAGCTGGTAGGTTATCATTACACAGATTAACACTACATTTAAAAAATAATAAAAAGTGAAATTAGAAGCATTCTTAACTAATAAAACTGTCCCTTAACTGTAGCTCACACACACACATTCAGCCAAACCTGTCAGTGCTTCCCTGCAATTTTATCAGTC
Organism: Carassius auratus; assembly: GCF_003368295.1. NCBI lineage: Eukaryota > Metazoa > Chordata > Actinopteri > Cypriniformes > Cyprinidae > Carassius > Carassius auratus. The sequence continues at coordinate 597,270 of NW_020523328.1, forward strand.
TTTCTCAACAAGGAGTTGGTAACATAATTTCTGAAGCAATTAAAGCCACCGCTTCAATGTTAATAGAGAAACGTGACAAAAACGGAGGTAATTAATACATACACAGCCTCTCTCTCGCTCTCTCTCTTGTGAATGATCACTTGATGAATTCCACTTTTTTTGAGAACAGAATATCGAAGTGAAGATCCCTAAACCACGAGCTTACCCGTGTTTTCAGAAATATGGCACTTTTATCCACATTGGAGAGAGAGCACATGCACATGTTTGCCAGGTTGACAATAAGTGACACACTTAACAGATATTTACATATTCCACAAGTGTAAAGCTTGCTGCACACTAGACGATTTTCAAATCTTAACCGATTTTAAAACCATGGGAGACAACACACAAGAGCTACACAGAATAATAAAAAAAACCTGACAAATATCTTGAATCAGAGGTGGGTTATGTTCTGATAATTAAACGGACCGTTCTCAATTATTCCTTTATTTTTATAATATTCTTTTATAATTATAACTTAATTACAGCACTGGCTTTCAACTTCTTAAAAATGGCTTTCAACTTCTTAGATAAACTAGGTATTCACACTAATCAACTAGTTTATTTAGAAGGGGTGTGTGTGTGTGGCCATTATATTTATTTTTATGAAGGCTGCATTTCCATTTCCAAATCCATTTGCTGCATAATCTGTGGCGGCACGTTTAAATGGGCATGACGCATGAAGGGGAAAAACTGCAACAAGGCAGTGTGAATGAAGGCAATGATGTAAAACCAACTCATTTTCTTGCTTAGTGACTTACGAGAAGTGGATCACAGGACATAAAAGAACTCATAATGTGGCTGACGTGTACAGAAAATACAGTAGAAGCCACTGAACCAGAAAACTCTGGTCAGTATAAAAGTGCAAGATAAAATATATTCTGAATGAATGAGAATGGTTTGTATGCCTTGTTCCAGGCAACCCGTGAACTCGAACTAGATCGATGATGCTGCTCCAAGAGGACTGCTACAATGGAGTCATATTTGCATATTGTGATGAAGCATTGTGGATGCTCATCATGTCTTCAATCCAGCACTACATCACACTTTTTCACAGTTTCTTTGCATGCACAAGATATACTCAAAGTCAAGGAACAGTGAGATGACAACTGACCTCCAGTCATTTATATCTCCTCACTGAACTGTGTTTGAGAGACAACAGCAGCCACAATCAACTCTAGCATGCTGGCTGACCTGACTATGTCGTCTTAGCCTCAGATGGCATGCCCACAGGCCACCCACAGTCCGTTCTCACAGCATCTGATGCATACTGCATACAAAAATGAACTCAGCAGAGCTAGTCTGAGTTTCCAGGTATACAAAGGGGATATTTACAGTCTTCATGCTCTTTTTCAGTCAATGACCACATATGCTAGGTGACAAAACTGACAAAAAAGTACAACATAAGCACCACAAATGTAGTCCATGCTAAGGAAACCTGTCTAAAAATGTAGACAATTCTGGACTGCTGCTGCTCTCCCTAAGAGCAGAAATGACCTCCTGAAAACCCTACAAACTGTGACTACAAAACTTGGTTCATGTGTCCACTACCAGAAAAATACTGGACAAGATACTGTAGGTGTTTATAAAAGGACAAGTGGGAAATCTCTGCTGCCAAAAAAAGAGGAATATCTTATGTTTGCCTTTAAACCATGTTGTTGTTCCATAGCGCTTCTGGGAAAAAGTTGTGTGGACAGTTGAACTTTTTGGCAAAAATGCATGTTGTTTTTAGAGGAAAAAGGGCACTGTGAAACATGGTGGCAGGAGCAAAATGGTTTAACTGGTCTGAACATTTTTCAATTATTAATAAAACTTTGAATTTAAAAGTGCATCAATACATTTTACCAGAGGATATCAGTACAGCAGGTCATGACTTCAATCTTTAGAGAGGTTGAGTGATGCAACAACACAAGGACCCAAATCTTACAAAGTAATACCAACTAAAGAATGTATGAGAATCCTGAGCTTTTGCTAGTTGAGATGTTGTGGCATAACCAAACGAGAAATGTGCTATCAAGTCAAGTCAAATTATCATAAGCTGTGGGAAGAGATGGTCCAAACTTAGTCAAAAGTCTACGGGAAGAAATATTTAGTGGAGGTTTTGTTGCTAAGACAGGATCTACAAAATACTAAATTCAAGGTTTAAATTCAGTTACTTTCTCCATTCTGCGCTGCCAGTCATTACTCAGGCATTATTAGTTCAGTCAGATTGTCTTTGTCTGTAATAGTCAGGATACATTTAATAAGTAACAAATGTAGAATCCATACATTTCTGAAGGGTTCACAAAGTCATTATAAAAACTATAAATCATCTAAATAATTTCACATTTTATATACAGAGAGTTTAAGAATTGAGGCGCATGTTGCAGCAATACTGGAAGCATAAATTGGGGAAAACAGCACTGTGAATAAAGTAAACGATGTAAAATCAACAAATGTTCTTGCTCACAGAGAATATAATCAAAAGACAAAGGAATTCATAATTAGACTGCTGCGTACAGTAAATATGCACCAGAAGCCATTGAGCCAGAAAACTCAGGATGTTTTTATGAAACTGAAAGATAAGTAGCCAATTAAAATGTTAGTGAGCATAGTTTGTAGCTTGGGAATAAAAATCTATACAGGTTTAGAACAACACGAGGGGAAATAAATGATGACGGAATTTTCATTTATCCAAACCTGTTCCAACGAT